>NC_060139.1:972426709-972729740 GCF_021461385.2 Schistocerca piceifrons | reverse complement strand
AGGTTTCTTAAAGCCAAGTGATCAAGCAGAACCCATTTTCTTGGTTTTGCTGAGGCATCTGAACCTGTTCCAAGCTTTCTTTCTCGTTTATTTCTCTGATACGAGTCCCGAATATTCCTCCATCTGTTTTTGCACATTTCACCTAAAATTCCAATGAAAGATAAGTTTATTAACAATAAGCGCACGCTAGCTTCATTGCATTGTTTCAAGTTCTTGACAACAAGATAAGGGTTACACCTTAAACATCTCTAGAATTTTGATTCTGAACGTCTACAGTATACACTGGCAGAAATGTGGAAGATATAATGTCCATGCTTGTTCACAAAATTTCCCCAAATTATACTTGTCAGTTTCTCCCATGCAGAAACTTTTGGAACAAGCTAAGGCAACTTTCATAGCCGACTGAATCTTTATTCCCATCGAAATGAACTTCCATATTCTTGTATTCCGACAGCATACATCGTTATGGATGACATCAACATTTAATCTTGCCAAGCTGCACTCAAAAGATGACTCCAGGATTTACAAAAGACGAATTTCAATTGTGAACTGTGTCAGACCAGAAGGGCCTTGTAAAACAGTAGTGCACTTTTGGCACAAGTTTTTTGAGCACCATCTTCTACCAATGAATTGAAGTGAATGTGACAAATTACTTATTGCAGCATACTGTTTGCGCAATCTGTTGAGAAACGCCTTCCTCAAAAACGAACATCTATTGATTACAGAAAGCTGTACAACAATCTGGTGGTGGTTTTTCACAACTAGAAGGTATCATCAAGACACCAATCTACCGTTTACTTTCAAAGTGAAGGTATTGTAAAATGTAACTTTCTCGTTGTACTTTAGATTGTTCATTTTCTAATGTATTTGCCGTTTTCTATTTTTATCGTCACAAAAAAGAGTAATGCGAAAATTGACCTTCAAGTTCATTTTCATCATTCTAATTCTACATCTGCATGGATTATACTGATTTTCATAACAGGCCTGAAAAATTTGCATTAATGGGAAAATATTATATATTTCACTCACTGCCAGTTTCAACTGTGCACCAATTTCTTCCCAAATTCTGTCTCTGAACATAGTGTCTCTATATTTAGGGTTCTTCAAATCGTAAAGGCAAGGCTGTTGCGAGACCAGCTCACAGAGCATCACATCCTGTGAGTGGCTCATTTCAGTTTTCCTTGACTGGCTCGACATCTTTCTCGCAGCCGTACGTCTTTGTGTCGTGCGACTTCCGTCGCAACACTGCTCACTGGTGCAGTGCTGCGACAGCTGCCGCAACAGTCGCGCGTCGCATCCCAAACTCGAACTGCGCATGCGCCAGCGGACAACTTCTGACGTCACGTAGCGACCCGTCGCAGTCGCTAGTGTGCGTCGCGTCTTGGACAACGTACCTTTAGTGTCGAGGTCCGGTGTGCCGACCAGCCTATGGATGGTTTTTAAGGTGGTTTTCCATCTTCCTCGGCGAATGCGGGCTGGTTCCCCTTATTCCGCCTCAGTTACACTATGTCGGTGATTGCTGCGCAAACATTGTCTCCACGTAAGCGTTTACAATCATTACTCTACCACGCAAACATTGGGGTTACACTCGTCTGGAATGAGACGTTCCCGGGGGGGAGGGTGTCCACTGGAGGCCGAACCGCACAATGACCCTGGGTTCCGTGTGGGGCGGTGTGGTGAGTAGACTGCTGTAGCCTGTTGTGGGGTTGTGTACCACTGAGGGCTACGGCGGGGACGAAGCCTCTCTGTCGTGTCTAGATCCCCAGTTCCATACATGTGTACATACATGTCATTGTTCATGCAACCATGCATCTGTGTTAAGGTTTACAGATTGTGTTGCACTAGCGGTTTGGGAAGCATTTAGGTTGTATGAAATAATCTGTATACGTTTTTTATGTATGTCGACCTCGGGGAAGATCAGTTTGGGTTCTGGAGAAATGCAGGAACACGCGAGTCAATACTGACCCTACGACTTCTATTAGAAGATAGATTAAGGAGAGGTAAATCTGTCGCGCAGGATAGAGTAGCATGGAGAGTTGCATCAAACCGGTCTTTGGACTGAAGACCACGGCAACAACATGTATGTTTGAAATATTTTTGCTGAATAGTTTTTGTAAAGACATGGAGATTTAAGTTATGAATATTTTTTGTAATTGACAAGATCAAATATTTTTTTGACTAATTAGCCATGTCTTTTAAAATGGGTTGCATTTCATGTTTATAAAATCGCTCTTGCTATCAACTGTAACGTGGTGAAACTACGTTTATTAATAAATGAGAACTTGGAACCACGTCCATTAAAACTCCCAGTGTTTTCTGTTTCCCGCCACCTGCGCTCTTACAGTATCAGAGAGGACCTCAATGTCTTCAAAGTTGATATTGTAAGGCTGTGTTATGATGTCACTGGTTTATCAATATTTGTGTATTTCTCATGCTGTCTATGTTCAGCTCAGCTGTTGGCTATGATGTGGATTTTCTCCTCTACTTAGTTTTTGCCACATTCGCATGGCATATTGTAGACACCAGGTTCTCTTAAAATCTAGCCAGTCTTTCACTGGACGCAGCAAATTCTTCGTTTTCCGTGGAAATCGGAGTACTAGACTAATAGCATGTTGAAATAATATGCCCCTAATCTTAACTGAGGTCGCACCGCAGAATGCAGTGAAGCAGAGGGGGGGGGGGGGGGGGGGGCATGTCGTTACTTTACCAATTTTATGTGTTTGCGCATGCACATCTCTTGCTCCACATGACGTTACTGTCAATAGAATTTGGAATTCCAAGCGACGTTACCCAACCAATGCCAAGGTTAAACATCACTCTAAAGTGTTACGGCGTAAAGTCAAGCCCCGGAACGCCAGTAGGGAACGATAGAGAAGAGATGGCTGTGAGAAGAAGTCACGCAGTCGCAGCTGACCGGACCTCCCACCAGGACAACGCGACAGCAGCGGCTCCTATGTGAAGCGGACACAAGCGCCGCGACCGACTAGTGACAGCCCAGTTCAGTAGCAGCTTCAAAATTGTCGACTTCGATAGCAGCTTCAACTCTAGTCACTTCACTTGTACTCTCCACGCATCACTGACTTGGGATTGTTTACACTGAACAAGATTACAGGGCGAGTCAAAGTCCTTGGACACCTTCATAAGTTAGAAGATTTAAGGGAAAATTGAAATGTGATGATGGGAACAAGGTTTGATGTGGGGTCGCAACTTTTGGAGAGAATGTCATTCATGGACGAAATCTTGAAATCTGCCATTTTGGATTCAAGTCAAGTTTTTTTTTTTTTTTTTTTTTTGGGGGGGGGGGGGACTCGGGGTGTATGACACATAGAATAACACTCGCTTGAGCTCTGGAATTTGGAGGCTTAATTTGTTTTTGTCTATCTTGTACAGTTGAGAGCTTATTAATGTTCAAAGTTGGGAAATTTCCTTCATACCGACTGCTACAACACATATTCTACGTGTTGTCCATCCCGTGCAATGCGCAACTGTAGTCGCCGCAACCACTCTGACTGCGCACGGAGGAGAGTGTCTCCTGCAATTTGGTCACAGGCGTGTTGTATAAGTTCCTCCAGGTGTCTCAAATCACGGATGCTCTCAGCATACACTATCTGCTGAAGATGTCCCCACAGATAAAAATCAAGGGGCGTTAAGTCAGGGGATCTGGGCGACCACTTCACGGGACCACGGCGACCAATCCACTTCCCTAGCAGTTGTTCCTCCAACCATTCACAGACACGAATGCCATAGTCTTGAGGGGCTTCATAATGCTGAAAATAAAGATGGGAAAATGCCGTCAGCGTTCAGTGTGCAAGTGAGCACAAGGTCCTGCAGCAGCATCAGACACTGTGGTGCAGCTAAGGTACTTCAAATGAAAAATGGCCCAATGATGCGGGTGTCCCATATGCCACACCACACCATCACCTTCGCTGGACTATGTTGTCGAATTGGGGCAACCCAGTTCGGATTTGCGCCACTCCAGTATCGACAATTATGTCGATTAACCTCCCCATTCAAAGTGAAATACGCCCCGTCGCTGAACAGTATGCCCTTGACAAACGAAGGACCCAGTTCGTGTGGTTCAGTAGCCCACAGGCAGAACTCCAACCGGCTATCAGATAATCCTCGTTAAGTCGATGTTGCATCTACAGCTTGTAAGGATGCCACTTATTGGTAAGCAATATCCGGACAACGAAGGTTTAGCTTTATCCACATGCTAGGGCCACATGACGGATACTTCGTTTAGGACTTTTCACAAACGACGCAACAACCGCAGTTGCCCCTCATTGGTGGAAGTCCTTGGTCGCCCACTACGTGCGCTGTCGTGAACAGAACCCATCTCCCGGAATTTGGTGATCACGTGAGGCACCGTGCTGTGCGATACAGATTGTCTGTCTGGGTGCCGTCTGTTGTAGTCAGATGCTATTGTTCGGTAGCTGCGTTCCCCTGGTATAAGGATGATTTCGATCTCTTGTTCACGTGTCAGACCCATTTTAGATCACCTAGAACAAAGGGAGTCATGAGTCGGTATCAAGGTAACTTTGAACATTAATAACTTCTAAACTGTACAAGATAGACAAAAAGAAATTACACCACTCAATTTTAGATCTCAAGCGAGTGTTATTTGATGTATCATGCACCCTCCTTCCCATTAAAGAAAAAAAGAGACTTGAATCCAAAATGGCAGATTTCAAGATGCCGGCCATGAACGACATTCACTCCGGAAGTTGCGGTCCCACGTCAGACCTATGTTCCCATCATCACATTTCAATTTGCCCTTTAATCTTCCAACTTATGAAGGTGTCCAATGACTTTTGACTCGCCCTGTATTTCGTATGTCACCCTTAGCTTGCGACACATCTGTGCAATTGCAAAAGTTAAGTATTGTAGTTTTTTTCTAATAAAACTCATTAATATGCCTTATTTGAATGTTTGTGTAGCGAACCGCATATGCAGGCTTCCTAGACACTACATAAAAGAAGCAGAATTTGCGCCCACCATACATTAACCTCCTGATGAAGCAGGCACTGTTCATCTGCAAAAGCTCGATTTTTGTGAGGGGGTCTCATCAGCGCATCCTTTTTTTTTTCTTTATTGTTATTTTCACACCATATACGTTCAGAAACGTGTACACGAACAGAGATGACAGAAATGACACACGCGAAAGATGGAGCACAAACGATGAAACACTGGAACATGAACACGAAGGCACACACAAACACTAGGTGATTATCTCCGGTATGCGAATGTTCGCTATTCGCGTACGAGTCTGGGGACCTGCCAAAGAGGAAAAGGTGGGGGAAGAGGGAGAAGGGGAGGGTGCAGATGCAGTGGCAGAGGAGTGGTGAGTTGGAGGAAATAAGGTTGGGGGGGGGGTAAGGGAAGCCCGGGGGGAGAGGAGGGTGGGAGGAAGAGAGGAGGGAGAGAAGGGAGAGAGGGTGCCCTTGTGAAACACACAGGGGGTGGAAGGTGAGGATCAAAGTTGGTAGGAGGGGTAGATGGAGGGGATGAGGGCATCATCAGGGAGGGGGAGTTGCCAGAAGCCATCTTCGGCAAGGGTATGGAGAGTGGAGAGATGGAAAGCGGGTGGGACGTGGGAATACAGGAGAGGCAGTGGACGGAGGTGGGAAAGGATGGGAGAGACAAGTGGGTGAGGGGGAACAAATTTGCAGGAGGTGTAGAGAATCCGTATCTGTTCGAGGAAAAGGAGGAGGTGCCGGAACGTAATGACGTCATACAGGATTCGTGTGGTGGAGGGGAGGGAGATGTGATAGGCGAGGTGGAGCGCATGGTGTTCCAGGATTTGAAGGGATTTGTAAAAGGTAAGAAGGGTGGAGATCCAGGTGGGATGGGCGTAGCAGAGGATAGGGTGGATGAGGGTTTTATAGGTGTGTAGTATGGAAGGGGGGTCCAGACCCCATGTGCGGCCAGAAAGGAGCTTGAGGAGATGGAGTCGGGAGCGTGCCTTGGCTTGGATTGCCCAGAGATGGGGATTCCAGGAGAGACGACGGTCAAGGGTGACGCCAAGGTACTTGAGGGTGGGGGCGAGGGTGATAGGACGGCCATAGATGGTGATATAGAAATCGAGGAGACGGAAGGAAGGGGTGGTGTTGTCTTCAATGCATCAGCACATCAGCGAGAAGATTTCATACTGGGATGACGCCACGAAAAATAAAACGACAACGTCGAAGTAATGAAAGACTAGATAAGTTGCTTTAGGTGTGAATATGGAAGTAAACCTAAAGACGTAATTGGTAGCTACGAGCACAACACAATAACAACCGTCTACTGGAAGAATTAATGATATAAATGTATAAGGAGTAACGAAAAGTGAGAGCAGTATTATGCATGCGCTCGGGCATTAAAAGATGAATGGACGGTATCTCGTTACCATTGCTAGTTTCGGGTCTTACCAGCAGATGGCCGGGCCAAGTACACACGGAGTGCGGCCACCTGACGCCAGACGCCGCCAGCGGCGCGCGGTCTTAGTGTGGCGTCGCGCGGAGGAGGGGGGACCGCGGCGCGCGCCGTGACCCGCGGACAGTCTGCCTTGGGCGCCCGCTGGCTGCAGTCTCGCCGGCAACCGCAACAGCGGCGCCACGCTCGGACGCTGTCGCTACGCTACGCCACGCTCCCACGCCACGAGGCCGCATCGCGCCCATGCCACAGCCGTAGCCGTAGCCCCCAGACCGTTGTCCACAGCACTCGCCGGTCCCGCGTACAAGTGCATGTGCCGTTTCCTCTCGCCGACGTCCCTTTTCACAGTTTTGTTTTCGATTTTTTATCCGCGGTTCGTGGGCTGCGCGAAAATGGTGAAGGGTGAAGTGTGCTACGTCACCCTGCTACTGCTGTTGTGCGTGTGTAATTACGCCACCGTGGTCGGGAGCACGGTGCCCAGTGACGACAATGCCGAGGATGTGGTCAAATCTTGCGCCGCAGTCAAACCCATCTTCGAAGCCAAAAACATTTCGGCTGACATCCCAGACACGCCCGTAAACGGTGAGTTGTCACCCCCACATACTCTTCTTCATTGTTGCCGAAAGTCATGTGCTGCCTTTCCATTTATTCGGAACAAAAGATCTCAACTAGTTAGAAGTCACCAAAGTTCAGCAACGGCATTCATCGCTACGTGATTAATCTAAATTATGACTGTGAACACCTGCTTCTTTCCGCAATGTTGCTGTCATAAAAGAAAATTGCTTGTGAATACAGCAACATGCTAGTTTTTAAAGCTTTATTTAAGCCAGGATGCGTTTCGGCCTTTCGCCCTCTTCAGTTGGCGTAACACGTTTACATATTCATCAGTACAATGTTTTTATCGGCTGCAATTTGAACGCTGTAACAAGGCTATGCAAAGTAGCAATTCTTTTAGCTATCACGTTCCAGGAGTTGTATATTTATATTTAATTAGTATCTCATTTTTTCCGCATTTATGTCCCTAGTATAAGAATTGCACTGGCGCATCGCTGCAGCGCAGCATCCGGGCCTGTGACCCATCCATGCGTTTGTTTGTATCCCAAATTACGTCTAAAGTCAGTTTTTCAGCTCTCTTACATATTCCGAACTACATCTGACGTCATTTTTATAGATTTAATATTGCTGACCTTTAAACTGTACGACTAAAAAGTTGCTTAACCGTACAACGCTAAAGGGGAGAAAACGTTACATTGTTACTAAAACGTCGTAAATTTTACTGCTCCTTATTTTATTAATAAGAGATTATAAATTATGGTGTATGCACTCCTGTGGTATGTCACATACAAATTAAGTACAAAATATCTCGTTTTACACCCCATAGTAACAATGTCAGATTGGTGGGAACGGCGAATTGCTACCTCAATTGCAGTCGTAAATTCTACAAAGGTTTAGTAATCTACTGTTAATATCCATCGTAGGCCTACTCCAATAACTCGCCATAGATTGTATTACAGATACTTTTTTATTGGTGATATAAAATAACAGTATTAGCAATTAAACTGACGTGTTATCTACCTAACGGAGTAGAGCCGTAATGACTGAAGGAAGATAACAGTGTATACTGAATGTCACAAAGGTAATATTGCACATTTTCTGTGTAAGAAATAAGTTCACATACTTTACACTGAATTAATAAACGGACATATTTGACTAACGTAAATGCAATGTTTCAGCTGTCGACAATCGGATACCAGTAGAGCTGATTAACCGTTTATCCCCGAGGAAAGTGACTCCAGCTTCTGTTGTTTCTTGCTTTGTTTTACCAACATAAATAGGAAAAGCACACTTCACCCGTAAGAGAAGAGCGAATGACTACAGCTGATCGCTGAGTGTTACCCGTTCGCAGCGATCCGCTCTGGTTAAGTAGCGTATTAAGACTGAAATGATTCAACACGAACATCGAAATCTCCCGTTCTCGTGTCTGAATTTACGATAGTGCGTTCCTCTCCAGCGTTTCACGTCGATGATTTGCTTCTTTGTTAGCAATCACAGCCATGTATAATCTTCTAAATGATAATTACTCCACCATCAAACCGTCATTTTATTTACTTCTGACTGCGCTATGCAAATTTTGGCTTTGCAGCCATTTTCGAGTGATTCTGCAGTTAACACACACATTCCAGCGTTATTACATTATTACGACAGTGTAATTTACACGATGAAAATTCCTATGGAGTTTGGACCGTACTTCTATTGGCTACCATACCAGTATTGTCCTTTCAAAATTAATCACGTTCCATGTCGTACAGGAACGGTACATTCATTACGTAATCTTACAGGGTCACGTCATGTTAAGATCGTTTGCGTAGTGTTTTAGAGTACTAAATGAAATTGTCACATTCCTTATCGATAAATTTATACCAGGCCCAAAGACATTTCTACAATGTCATTAGTAAAATAACCGTTCTCAGTTAGCTATTGAAGTAACAATATCGGTAACAGGATATCTGCTGTATGAATTTTACTAATCGAAAAGAGTTTACGAACAGCAAACAGGATTTTTATTCTTTTATTAAACCAATAAAAGCTATTTGAAGACCTAACTGCCAAAGATGTAATTTACCTATGATGTCATTACAGTAATATCTTTGTTTCTTATGTGAAATTTTTGACAATCTACGTACCTACAATTTTAATTTCGTACTCTGACAAATCATGTAAGTCACCGAAATAACAACACTATATGAAGAAGGAAATAAAATAACATCGAAGTAGCGAAGGATTGTCATTTAGTGTTTTAACTTTTTTCGACAGAATTCCCACGAAGGTATTGCAAAGAAATTTACGTATTCACGATCCAGCAGCATTGTCTAAACATTAAATACTCCTGCTGATTATCAACAAAATATACTGGATGTTTGTAAAATCTAATTTGTTGATGAATTGTTCTGCAAAAGACAATACTTCATTTGGACCTAATGTGTTCCTGTTTATTACGTCCTATCGTCAGTCTTCAATATAACGGTCACGGTTTGGCCTATATTCATGTTAAAAGGGCGAGTTGAAAGCAAAAATTGGTAACAATTAGAGTTTCACTTACACCACAGATGGACCCTTCAAATGAGGCGAAACGTGTCTGGTTGAAATAAAGACTTAATTGTAGTACTAAAAGATGTTCTAATCAAAATATTCTTCGTTAAATTAATACTGTGAGTATATGACCACTGCACTAAAGGCTTTTGTAAGATTTCGAATTTTTATCATGTGTAGATACGATTTTTCTTTTTTTTTTTAAGCGTTCTTAAAACATGAAACAAGAGAATAGATAAATACTACGTTCACGTGTTGCGCTATTGAAATTTGTGATATTTAAGTGAGCCATGCGCCATTCGGGTTTTCATTTAGATAAGAGATCTACGAGCGCATTTGTTTTGAAAGGCCTTTGCTGTAAATAAACACGGCAAATTTCGTAATTACGGCATATGATAACATAAATCTGCCCATTTCAGTACAAAACAGGCCAGGACACACAGAAACGCTTTCATCATTAAATTTATTTACTTTTAGCATATGTGGTTCTCTTTCTTCTTCTTCTTCATCTAAGGAGCCTCATTTTCACTGCGCCGAAAATAAAGGCTATTTACAGATGTAGGTAAGATGTGTGAATGTATGAGACCAGTTGTTGAGGGAATACGCTTTATTTGCTGTAACTATATGAACCATATTTTAGAATCCTATCAAAATGCACTATTTTATGTTTCTTATTCACGGCAGATTACGTTGCTAGTATTAGACCACTCTTGCATAAAAAGATACGCCAGTAATACCAAACTACGCGTTTAACAGTTTTGTGTAAATAATGCCGGTTAGAGCACGTAATGTATTTCTTTATTAAGACGTCTGGGCTAATTCCATCATCAGATTTAAACTTGTAAAACAAAATTCTTTGTCAATTGGAATAAAATCTATGCCAAACTGACAAGTTAACGCTGAAGCGTAGCTTTTATTGCAGCTGGCACTGAACTTTGTTTTACAAGTTTTGGACTTACGATGGCATTAGCCGAAACGTTGTAATGTAAATAAGTATAATAAGCGATCGAGACTACTTGATTTGCAAAAATCCGTAACCATCGCAGCTTACTTGGTAAATTTGTTTCATTTGCTTAAATATGCGTTTGAAAGTCTTATCGAAAACTAAATACAACATGGTCACAGACGCTGTAGTGAATATAGTGTACTTGTTTAAGACTATAACATAACATAACATAGAGCGCGTGTAGGGGAGCAGATTCAGAAATTCTGCCTCGCCGTCCTGAACCATAACCAAGTGGAGGTGGTTTGCCATTGCCTACCACTGACATGTAGTGGAACTTCAGGAGTGGACGTCTGTAACGCGTGCTTGTACAGTGTCCTGGTGGGTTTGTGTTGTTATGTATGAACGGAAGGGAGAAACCTGGTATCATCACGTACTCTGCTCCTCTCGTGTATCACCAAGGGGACCATGTTTGCTGTGTTGTCACTAATACTCCTTAATCTTCATACAGATGATGCATCCAACACTGATACTAACAAGATCCAATTTCCTGCAGATCTAACACTAGCTTATCAAGCAGGAAAGAGCGTGAAAGAGCTTCGGCCACAGATTTACACACTATTTGTGATTTCCTCAAGAACTGGGGATTGAAGCCATACGCATCTGAAACAGAGATAAATGCTTACCATCTTTATAACACTGTGGCAAATTGAGACTGTTGCTTCTGAACATGTGTCACACCCAAAATACTTGAAGACAATTTTGAATCGGCCATGACTTTTAAGAACCACTCACAAAATTCAGCCAAAAAAGTGAACGCCACAAAATCAGAAAAATAGCTAGATCAGGAAGGGGTTCAGAGGCAAATACTCTTCGTACTGCTACGTTCGACACGGCAGAGTTCTGTGCTCCAGTATGGGAAAACAGTGGACAGGGCAAAGTGATGTTAAAGTAAAGCAAGCAATGAAAATAATTAGTGGCACTACTAACTCCACTTACACGGCTGCCTGTATTATGTAAAACTGCACCAACATCAATTATACGAGAAGCAGTAACCGTAAGAGCTCCGGAAGTGTGCTACTCCTCAGAACTCACTTCTGTATTACCGGCTACAGAATATATAGCTGCAGGCAGAAAACCACCCTGGCCAACGTAAGGTCAGCTGTACATACTGGGTGTTTCAAAAATGACCGGTATATTTGAAACGGCAATAAAAACTAAACGAGCAGCGATAGAAATACACCGTTTGTTGCAATATGTTTGGGACAACAGTACATTTTCAGGCAGACAAACTTTCGAAATGACAGTAGTTACAATTTTCAACAACAGATGGCGCTGCAAGTGATGTGAAAGATATAGAAGACAACGCAGTCTGTGGGTGCGCCATTCTGTACGTCGTCTTTCTGCTGTAAGCTTGTGGTGTTCACAACGTGCAAGTGTGCTGTAGACAACATGGTTTATTCCTTAGAACAGAGGATTTTTCTGGTGTTGGAATTCCACCGCCTAGAACACAGTGTTGTTGCAACAAGACGAAGTTTTCAACGGAGGTTTAATGTTACCAAAGGACCGAAAAGCGATACAATAAAGGATCTGTTTGAAAAATTTCAACGGACTGGGAATGTGACGGATGAACGTGCTGGAAAGGTAGGGCGACCGCGTACGGCAACCACAGAGGGCAACGCGCAGCTAGTGCAGCAGGTGATCCAACAGCGGCCTCGGGTTTCCGTTCGCCGTGTTGCAGCTGCGGTCCAAATGACGCCATCGTCCACGTATCGTCTCATGCGCCAGAGTTTACACCTCTATCCATACAAAATTCAAATGCGGCAACCCCTCAGCGCCGCTACCATTGCTGCATGAGAGACATTCGCTAACGATATAGTGCACAGGATTGATGACGGCGATATGCATGTGGGCAGCATTTGGTTTACTGACGAAGCTTATTTTTACCTGGACGGCTTCGTCAACAAACAGAACTGGCGCATATGGGGAACCGAAAAGCCCCATGTTGCAGTCCCATCGTCCCTGCATCCTCAAAGTACTGGTCTGGGCCGCCATTTCTTCCAAAGGAATCATTGGCCCATTTTTCAGATCCGAAACGATTACTGTATCACGCTATCTGGACATTCTTCGTGAATTTGTGGCGGTACAAACTGCCTTAGACGACACTGCGAACACCTCGTGGTTTATGCAAGATGGTGCCCGGCCACATCGCACGGCCGACGTCTTTAATTTCCTGAATGAATATTTCGATGATCGTGTGATTGCTTTGGGCTATCCGAAACATACAGGAGGCGGCGTGGATTGGCCTCCCTATTCGCCAGACATGAACCCCTGTGACTTCTTTCTGTGGGGTCACTTGAAAGACCAGGTGTACCGCCAGAATCCAGAAACAATTGAACAGCTGAAGCAGTACATCTCATCTGCATGTGAAGCCATTCCGCCAGACACGTTATCAAAGGTTTCGGGTAATTTCATTCAGAGACTACGCCATATTATTGCTACGCATGGTGGATATGTGGAAAATATCGTACTATAGAGTTTCCCAGACCGCAGCGCCATCTGTTGTTGAAAATTGTAACTACTGTAATTTCGAAAGTTTGTCTGCCTGAAAATGTACTGTTGTCCCAAGGATAATGCAACAAACGGTGTATTTCTATCGCTGCTCGTTTAGTTTTTATTGCCGTTTCAAATATACCGGTCATTTTTGAAACACCCTGTAGCTGCAGGCAGAAAACCACCCTGGCCAACGTAAGGTCCGCTGTACATATATATATATATCAAGAAAGGAGAGAGGTTTCGCAAAAAGTTTCCTTGAGCTCTTTCTCGCCTTGTTATTGATTCTACAAAAAATGTAGATGTTAGTAAAATTATCCAGAGTGTGTCACTACATTGTTAATATGTAAATATCTCGAATTTTTCGGCCACTGTTGCAAATGGTCTTCGTTAGGGTTTTGCTTACACGCTGAGGAAGGCCATTTGAAACAGTAGCAGAAACTTCGGGAAACTTTATATATTAACAATGTAATCACATACCCTGAAAAATACGAGTATTATTGACAGTGACAGCGAACGAGGAACGCTGCGCTTACGTTCAATGTGTAAATAGATTTGGCATTTCCAGGAAAATATGGATAGCTCTGAATCGATTGCGTACAAGACATGGGAGGTATGGTGTCTGTCTGTGTGACTGGACGTTCAAAACCGTCACGACGTCTGATGGGAGGGGGGGGGGGGGAGGGAGGGCGCTGTGCAAACTGACTAAAGAGTGTACATCACGAAAATTTCCTGGTGGACTAAGTGAGGTGCTTCTGGTGACACCAAGATCTCTGAAGTGGTTGCGAAACCTAGATATTCAGTTATAAAATTTTCGAGTGTGTGTTTCTTGTATAATGTTTTTTTTATGCTACGTACTCTCACGTATTTTTAATCACTTATATAAAATGTATAGTGGCCATGTTAACAATAATAATAATACCAAGGAAGACGCAGAGAAAGACAGGCCTTGGCCCATACGCCACACCGCGTACCACTGCGGGTCTTAACACGTGCCAGCAACCGTTTCCGGCGGAGAGAGAGTAACTACACTGAAGAGACAAAGAAACTGGTACACCAGCACAGTATCGTGTAGGGCTCCCCAGAGCACGCAGAAGTGCCGCAACGCGATGCAGCATGGACTCTACTAACGTCTGAAGTAGTGCTTGGAATCTGACTCCATGAACCCTACAGGGCTTTCCATAAATCCGTAAGAGTACGAGGGGGTGGAGGTATCTTCTGAACAGCACGTTGCAAGACATCCCAGATATGCTCAATAATCTTCATGCTTGGGAGTCTGGCGGCTAGCGGAAGCGTTTAAACTCAGAAGAGTGTTCCTGGAGCCGCTCTGTAGCAATTCTCCACGTGTGGGGTGTCGCATTGTCCTGCTGGAATTGCCAAGTCATTCGGTATGCACAATGGACGTGAATGGATGCAGGTGATGAGACAGGATGCTTCCTTACGTCAGAGTTGTATCTAAAGGTATTAGTGGTCTCGTATCACTCCAACAGCATACGCCCACACCATTACATGGCCTCCATCAGCTTCAACAGTCCCCTGCTGACACACAGGTCCATGGATTCATGAGGTTGTCTTCACCCGTACACGTTCGTCCGCTCGATACAATTTGAAGCGAGACTTGTCCGACCAGGCAACATGTTTCGAATCAACAGTCCAATGTCGGTGCTGACGGTACCAGGCGAGGCGTAAAGCTTTGTGTCAAACATTCATCAAGGTACATGAGTGGGCCTTCGGCTCCGAAAGCTCATATCGATGATGTTTCGTTGTATGGTTCGCACGGTGACACTTTTTGCTGCCCCAGAATTGAAATCTGCAGCAATTTGTGGAAGGGTTGCACCTCTGTAACGCTGAACGATTCTTTTCAGTCGTCGTTAGTCCCGTTCTTACAGGATCTTTTTCCACCCGCAGAAACATCTGAGATTTGATGTTTTACAGGATACCTGCTATTCACGGTACACTCGTGAAATGATCTTACGGGAAAGTCCCCACTTCATTGCTACCTCTGATATGCTGTGTCCTATCGCTCGTGCGCCGACTATAACACGAAGTTCAAACTCACTTAAATCTTAAATCGTGGCCGGCCGCGGTGGCCGAGCGGTTCTAGGCGCTTCAGTCAGGAATCGCACGACTGCTACGGTCGCAGGTTCGAATCCTGCCTCGGGCATGGATGTGTGTGATGTCCTTAGGTTAGTTAGGTTTAAGTAGTTCTAAGTTCTAAGGGACTGATGACCTCAGATGTTAAGTCTCATAGTGCTCAGAGCCATTTGAACATAAATCTTGACAACCTGCCATTGTGGCAGCATTAAGCGATCTAACAACTGCGCCAGATACTTGTCTTGTATAGGCGTTGCCGACCGTATTGTGCCTGTTTACATATCTCTGTATTTGAATACGCATGCCTATACCAGCTTCGTCGGCGCTTCAGTGTATGACATGTGTCAAGAACGGAGATAGGTTTGGCTGAAGTTTCTTCAAGCATATTCTCGTTTTATTACCGATTCTACGAAACGTGTAAATATTATAAAAATTCAGGGTATGTCACTGCGTTGTCAATACAAAAATTTCTCTGGTGTTTCGGTTGCTGTTGCAAATAGTCTTCGTCAGCGGGTTTTGCCTACATCCTGAGGAAGGCTATTTCCAACGGTAGCTGTAACGTCGGAGACCTTTATATATTAATAATGTGGTCACATGTCGTGAAAAATGTTGTTGACAGTGACAGCGAAGGAGGAAGCCTGCACTTATGTTTCATGTGTAAATGGATTTCGTCTTTCCAGGAAAATATAGGTAGCTCTGAATCGATTGCGTATAGGACGTGGAAGGTGTGGTGCCTGTTTGTGTGACTGGACGTTCAAAACTGCCCCGACGTGCGACTGTGGGGTCCCTGTGCAAACTACACACCACCTGGCTGAAGAGTGTATATCGCGAAAATGGCCTGGTGGACTAGGTGAACTGCTTCTGGTGACACCAAAATCTGTTGACTGGTTCGACACCTAGATATTCAGTTATAAAATTTTCAAGTGTTTGTTTTTTATATTATGTTTGTTTTATACAACGTACCCTTACGTATATTTAATCATTTATATAAAAATGTAAAATGACCATGGTAACCAGAGGAATAAAATAATAATAATGCTAAGGAAGCCGCAGAGAAAGAAAGACCTTGGCGCATACGCCACAGGACGCGACGCTTCAGGTTTTGCAACTGCCAGCAGCCGTTTCCGGCGGAGAGCGGGTAACTATTTAAGAGAAGTTTAATGATTCGTAACAGCACGTTTAAATGCTCTCTATACAACATGATAGGTTTCAGACCTTTAGTGGGTACCTGTTCAGTTACATACTGATTTCACGTGGTCCCTGCACGAGGCCGAGCGTTCGCGACGTGTGGTAGACAAGCCGAGTAGTGTGACACCTTAATTTAATTTCAGGGCCCATGTTCCTCGTGGGCCCCGACCGCATCCAAATGACGTCACTGGTAAAAGCTGACGCGGTAGCCGGGCGAGCCGTCCGGCTGTACATACAAGCGAATCGGACCTACTCGTCACCACTGATTTCGTTCAAATTTATGCTACATGCAAAGCTTGGTCAGAAATGAAAGCGACAAAAGAATTCCAGACAGCCAAGCGTTTAGAAAGATTAGAATTTTTGTGCAGGGGTCAGGAGCATAGTTCCAAGTAGCACTTGGCACAGCGCAAAGACTAGAAAACGGTAATCCGAAGGTCGTGGGGTCAAGTCCGTAAGTGGAAATTTTTTTTTTTTTAATGTCAACTTTTACGTTACATAACACTGCAAATAAACCGAAATGTTAATAAAGTAACCATCTCGTATACGCCGGCAGTGTGCTATAACTCTTTCTGGAAAATTATTGTCAACAGTCTACGTATGCCCACTAGAGAGTACTAGCTGTTTTGGACCCAGGGCTCCAAACACTGTGGATGAGTATCGCCGTTACTTCGTCAAAATCTGAGAAACTTACAACAGCGTTATACGAAAAAAAAAAAAATCGATCCGTGATGAAGCCCTACGTGCAGAAGAACTAATTCTTCTGTTAACTGACTCGAGAGGCAGACAGAAAATTCACAGTTGTACGACGACATAATTCAATGTCAACAAGAATCGCCACTGTGCAGTATTAAAGTGGTTCGCCCCCAAGGCACTCCGCCGGTACAGCTCTGCGAGATCAGCTAAGGTACGGAATTTTTTTAAAAAAGCTTCCAAACTGCTCTCATCTCGTCGAGAGAAAGAAAGAATCACATTCCGAAAAGAGTGCATCAAAACAGACTCCACTCTACATCACTAGCTATCCTCGCCAATATTTGGCGAGCACGCAGAAGTGCCGCAACACGACATGATATGGACTGGACTAATGTCTGAAGTAGTGCTGCAGGGACTTGACACCATGAATTCTGAAGGGCTGTCCATAAATCCGTAAGAGTACGAGGGGCTGGAGATCTCTCATGAACAGCACGATGCAAGACATCCCAGATAAGCTCAATACTGTTCATGTCCGGGGAGTCTGGTGTCCAGCGGAATTGTTTAAAGTCAGGAGAGTGTTCCTGGAAACCGCTGTAACAACTCTGATCGTGGGGGTGTCGCATTGTCCTGATAGAATTTCCCAAGTCCGTCGAAATGTACAATGGATATGAACGGATGCTTACGTACTTGACACCTCTCAGAGTCGTGTCGAGACGTATCAGAGGTCCCATATCACTCCAATTGCATACGCCCCACACCATTACAGAGTCTCCACCAGCTTGAACGGTCCCCTGCTGACAGGCAGGGTCCATGGATGTATGAGGTTGTCTCCATACCCGTACACGTCCATCCGCTAGATACAATTTGTAACGAGACCTATCCGGCCAGACAGTCTGTTGCCAGCCATCAGCAGTCCAACGTCGGCGTTGACAGGCCCAGGCGAGGCGTAAAACTTTGTGTCGTGCAGTAATCAAGGGTACGTGTGGGCCTTCGGCTTCGAAAGCCCATATTGATGATGTTGCGTTGAGTGGTTCGCACGCTGACTCTTGCTGAGGGCCCAGCACTGAAATGTGCAGTAGTTTGGCGGAAGGGTTGCACTTCTGTCACGTTGAACGATTCTCTTCAGTCGTCGTTGGTCCCGTTCTTGCAGGATCTTTTTCCGGCCTCAGCGATGTCGGTGAGATTTGATGTTTCACCGGATTCCTGATATTCACGGTACACTCGTGAAATGGTCGTACGGGAAAACCCTCACTTCATCGGTACGTCGGAGCTGTCGTGCCCCATCGCTCGTGTGCCGTCTAGAACACGACGTTCAAAATCACTCAAATCTGGTCAGCCTGTCATTGCAGCAGCAGTAACCGATTTGCGCCAGATACTTGTTGTCTTATATAGGCGTTGCCGATAGCAGCGCCGTATTCTGTCTGTTTACATACACTCAGTCGCAAAAGTATTCGGACAGCACGTAACGGCGCATAATTTTGCAGTTTGTCGCATGAACAAATACAGAAATTGCCCTTTGTAATGTATTTTGGACTCGGTACGATGTCGCAACGTGAAATACGCGTCAAATACAATGAATTATTGTTGGACATGTGTCTGTTACCTATTATTTTCTGAAAACGGCATGGGAAGGTGCAACAAAAATATTCGGACAAAGGCGGACAACGTGAGAGAATAGTTCATTCCGAGACGCACAGAGGGTGAAGCAACTGCAGTGTGTCCGACATTTCCGCGAGACGATAGTGATGATTAGTAAACACGTATCGCGATCCTGTGCAGGTCGACGATGGGACGCAGAGGGAAGTGTTCTACGTTCGAGCAAAGGCAACTTGTCGTTTATCATCACGCGAAGGGGAAAACCTGCAGGGCAATTGCCGCAAAAGTTAACATGAAGAGAAGTACAGTTCACGACATTATTAAACGGTTCAAGAAAGAAGACCGATTGGAATTCCGTTGCAGTACAGGACGGCCACGGAAATTTTCACAGAGAGATGAACGTGTGATTGTGCGAAAGGTACAACAGAATCCGAAAATATCTGCCACACGAATTGCAAGTGAGTTGGAAGGAGACCTTGGTATAAAAGTTCATCCCGAAACCGTGCGGAGAGTACTACGACGAGCGCAGTACCATGGTCGAGTGGAACGGCGAAAACCATTCATAAATGCAGTGAACCAGAAGAAACGTATGCAGTTTGCGAGGGAATACGCCGAATACGATCATACTTGGTGGAATCGGGTGATATTTTGCGAAGAATGTAAATTTACATTATGGCAAAGCGACGGAAAGGCAAACGTGTAGCGATAGACCAATGAAGAGCTGAATCCCAGGAACCTCAAACCAACAGTAAAGTTTGGAGGTGGGAGCATCTTGGTATGGGGATGCATGTCCGGCAATGGTTGGGTGATTTAGTGTTCATTGATGATACGATGAAGAAGGAAGCGTATTTGAATATACTGAGAGGACATTTGAAGCAGAGTGCACGACATCTAGGTATTGCGAACAACTTTCATTTGTATCAGTATAATGATCCCAAGAATACCGCGCATATTGTACAAATGTGGTTGCTCTTCAATTGCCCGAAAGTATTGCACCCCGCTCCCCAATCACCAGACCTTAACCCAATCGAACATTTGTGGCATAAATTGAAACGGACCCTCCGCGCGGACAACATTTGTACGAAGGAGACCTCGAAAGAGAAACTGCGCCAAGAATGGGCAAATATAGGCCCAGATTTCACGAAAAAACTCGTTGAAAGTATGCCGACTGGATTGGAGGAGGTATTGAAAATGAAAGTTGGACCCACAAGGTATTGACATTTTCATCGTACAACTTATGAACATTTATTGGACAGTGTCCGAATACTTTTGTAACAGCAGGGTGTGCAGGATGTTTCATTTTTGTTGTTAATTTTTCTGTTATTTATGTTTTGGAAACGAAATAATACAATAATTCTTGTGTAATTAATGTTGTTACGCATATATATTGCTAATAAATATGTTTGGGTTTCATAGTCAGTGTTTCTCGAGTACCCATTGTGAAACTTCCCACTGTCCGAATACTTTTGCGACTGAGTGTATCTCTGTATTTGAATACGCATGCCTATACCAGTTTATTTGGGGCTTCAGTGCATAACAGATAACATTGATGAATACACGGGAGAAAGAGGCAGTAATAAGGGAACCGGCAGGATTAAAAAAATTGGTACAATACGGGGGATCCCTCAAAACACAGGAGAGACTCTTGGCGCACGAATGCTGAACACGGTCCCGCCGGACTCCAGCGTACAGCCGGGCGCCGCGCCGCCACGCGGTCTGTTTTCGCGGCGCCGCCAGTCAGTGGCGGCGGCGCCTGTGCAGCGCGCCGGAATGCGCGCGCGTTGGCAGCGATTTCGCTTTCCTCGGAATGCGCCGTGGGCCGCGCCGCCCACGTGGCCGCTTCCTGCGGGCGCCCGCTCTGCAGGCACTGTGCGGTGTCCGGTGCCCGCCGCTCTGCTCGCCAGCTTGGCGGCCGGCGCTGGCAGGCGGCCCGTGCCTTGTTGCATTTATTTCTCGCCGCGGAAGGTCGACGGTCGAAGCTAGTCCGCCAAACTTACGCTACCGTTTCGGGAGCCGTTGTGTGGGGAAAAGCAGCAGTACCTGCGCATAGCGAGAGCTTGTTGCTCGTCGTACTTACACGGTTTCTCGAAATTCCTCGAAGAAGTACCTGTTCCACAATTCGAATAAAGAAAAGTTTCCAACTTAGAAGTCGATCCTCGGTGTAGGGATGCACCTTAAATCACTTAATAAAAGGAGATCCAGATAGCTTACCAATTATGTTATTTTCAGTGTACGCTGCTACAATAGCTGCATACTCAGCAATCACGTACACTAGGTGACAAAAGTCAGGGGATAGCGATACACACATAACAGATGGCGGTAGTATCGCGTATACAAGGTATAAAAGGGCAATGCATCGGCGCAGCTGTCATTTGTACTCGTGAGATTCATATGAAAAGCTTTCCGACGTGATTATTATCGCACGACGAGAATTAACAGACTTTGAAGTCGGAATGTTAGTTGGAGCTAGACGAATGGTAAATTCCCTTTCGGAAATCGTTAGGGAATTCAATAATCTGAGACAAACTGTGGTGTCACCGCCAGACACCACACTTGCTAGGTGGTAGCCTTTAAATCGGCCGCGGTCCGTTAGTATACGTCGGACCCGCGTGTCGCCACTATCAGAGATTGCAGACCGAGCGCCGCCACACGGCAGGTCTAGAGAGACTTCCTAGCATTCGCCCCAGTTGTACAACCGACTTTGCTATCGATGGTTCACTGACAAAATACGCTCTCATTTGCCGAGACGATAGTTTAGCATAGCCTTCAGCTACGTCATTTGCTACGACCTAGCAAGGCGCCGTTATCAGTTAATTGATATTGATTCATGTACCGTCAAGACCGACGTTCTTCATTAACGGATTAAAGTTAAGTATTCCACCAGCTACGTCCGTTTTTCTAAATTCTAATTTCCTTGTCCTGTTCCAGACCTCACGCCAGTCTGCGTGAGCTAAAACGCGTGCCTTTCGGCTTCCTCTAGTAACACGGTGTTGGCTCTCCTGCCAACCAAAACACAAACAGTGTCAAGAGTCGGTCGAGAATAACAGATTTCTGGCATTACAATAACTTTATCTCGGAACTCTTCCATTTGGACCGTGTTTGCATATGACAATATGGCAACTGTGAGACGCCTTGATGCAAACTACCTTGTCATTTGTTAACTTATTTATTCCCCAAAAGTAGTTTCGGTGACAAATATCACCATCATCAGTGGGTTCTTTAAATCTAAAACGTGCATAGTTGTACAAACAGAGTAACTCATTATTACATTTTTACTGTTCGTTTTTTGAAATATAGTTTTGTATGGATACTTTCATACTACCTTATTTTCTGTATGTTATGGCATTATTGTCGCTGTTTGTGGGATATTTTCAAAACACCCATCATGATCCTCAGACATCCACGAGAACGGAATTATGAGTTGTTTGCTTACAACTCTAAGTCAATACGTCCTCCGATTACTTTGTCTTTGATTAATAAATGCAGGCAACTTTTTTTTCCTACAAACTGCACGTTCTCATAACAAGTAGTTTTGGATAGTGCTGTCTTCTATTGGGTATTGGCTGAAACGTCAACACTGTGGCGTCTCCCACCTACTGGCATCTTACAGCGAATTATCTACATATTTATGTACGTTTTACATCTTCTAGACCAATTTCAATCAGACCCGGTACACACATCACTTTCTACCTGGATAAAATCATTGGTGAGAAAGAACGCTCTACATCCCATACTGCTGGGGGTGAAGAGGGCGTATCTTAGAAGCGTAACTCAGGAACGTATTGAGCAATCTCAACCAAATTTTATATATATATTTTCATTATTTGTGTATAAATACTGTAAAGTTAATTTACCTCTACTAACCGTAGGGGGCCGGAGTGAGCAGCATGGCCACGCCAAAACATTGGATAACGGCTGATATCAATATCGAACCCATTTTATACGCGGTGTCCAGGTTCATTGGTGATAATCAGCGACCTGTTCATATCCCATGAACACAACGATGTCAGTTGTTTTTGGAGCGTTGTTTATAACTTGAAATAAGTGTAGCTTCTAAAACTCTACGTCTTTTCATTTGAACCTTATCTTCTGCAGTAAACAAACTTTCAAAAAGAAAGGAGTGAATACGAAGAAGGAGATGAATACGTGCCATATTACAGATGTCCACAACTTTATGCATGCTTGAAGCTAAGCCAGAGTTAAGAGTTTCCTCACGATTCAGATGAAACTGCAGTGTGAAATTCGCTACAGATACAGAGGAAACATGTGTACAAGTGCGTGTGACGCAAGCGAAGCTGCAAGGATAAAAGCTAGTTCAATTTAAAATCTAATGGCTATCCCGTGATAACCTGTGACTTCCCCCTATCGAATGATTTAAATAGTTTTACAATTATTTATGTATCTGTCGTTTTCGAATCCGTGCCACGGTCGAACGTAACAACTGTGTTGTGAGCTTCTGCGGTAAAGCAATTTCCAGAAACAGTATAATACTTTCTTATTGTGATATGTTTGTTCTAAATCTGAAAGTTAGGTTTCTCGTAGAGTCCTGAAGTTGTGGTTTTGATTTAATGCTGAACTACGTGAATACTACACGCCTCGGCAGTTTTCCAGTATTTTTGCGAGCAGTCTCTATGAAAACTGCAGTTTCCCACTGCCTTACCAATAAAGTGGAGTCTACCGTTTGCGTGACACGCAGTTGAGTCTCTGTAGCCGTCTAATTCAATCTCTCCAAAGCTACATTTTTAACAGATAGGTTCGTCATATAGTAACTTGGCAGAAAATCCTAAGAAATTTTGGTTTTATGTCAAAGCAGTAGGTGGATCAAAGCAACATGTCCAGACACTCTGTGACCAAAATGGTACTGAAACAGAGGATGACAAAGGCCGAAATACTAAATGTTTTTTTTCAGAGTTGTTTCACAGAGGAAGACTGCACTGTAGTTCCTTCTCTAGATTGTCGCACAGATGACAAAATGCTAGATATCGAAATAGACGACAGAGGGATAGAGAAACAATTAAAATCGCTCAAAAGAGGAAAGGCCTCTGGACCTGATGGGATACCAGTTCGATTTTACACAGAGTACGCGAAGGAACTAGCCCCCCTTCTTGCAACGGTGTACCGTAGGTCTCTAGAAGAGCGTAACGTTCCAAAGGATTGGAAAAGGGCACAGGTCATCCCCGTTTTCAAGAAGGGACGTCGAACAGATGTGCAGAACTATATACTTATATCTCTAACGTCGATCTGTTGTAGAATTTTGAACACGTATTATGTTCGAGTATAATGACTTTTCTGGAGACTAGAAATCTACTCTGTAGGAATCAGCATGGGTTTCGAAAAAGACGGTCACGTGAAACCCAGCCCGCGCTATTCGTCCACGAGACTCAGAGGGCCATAGACACGGGTTCAACAGGTAGATCCCGGGTTTCTTCCACGAGACTCAGAGGGCGATAGACACGGGTTCAACAGGTAGATCCCGGGTTTCTTGACTTCCGCAAGGCGTTCGATACAGTTCCTCACAGTCGTTTAATGAACAAAGTAAGAGCATATGGACTATCAGACCAATTGTGTGATTGGATTGAGGAGTTCCTAGATAACAGAACGCAGCATGTCATTCTCAATGGAGAGAAGTCTTCCGAAGTAAGAGTGATTTCAGGTGTGCCGCAGGGGAGTGTCATAGGACCGTTGCTATTCACAATATACATAAATGACCTGGTGGATGACATCGGAAGTTCACTGAGGCTTTTTGCAGATGATGCTGTGATGTATCGAGAGATTGCAACAATGGAAAATTGTACTGAAATGCAGGAGGATCTGCAGCGAATTGACGCATGGTGCAGGGAATGGCAATTGAATCTCAATGTAGACAAGTGTAATGTGCTGCGAATACATAGAAAGATAGATCCCTTATCATTTAGCTACAAAATAGCAGGTCAGCAACTGGAAGCAGTTAATTCCATAAATTATCTGGGAGTACGCATTAGGAGTGATTTAAAATGGAATGATCATATAAAGATGATCGTCGGTAAAGCAGATGCCAGACTGAGATTCATTGGAAGAATCCTATGGAAATGCAAACCGAAAACAAAGGAAGTAGGTAACAGTACGCTTGTTCGCCCACTGCTTGAGTACTGCTCAGCAGTGTGGGATCCGTGCCAGATAGGGTTGATAGAAGAGATAGAGAAGATCCAACGGAGGGCGGCGCGCTTCGTTACGGGATCGTTTGGTAATCGCGAAAGCGTTACGGAGATGATAGACAAACTCCAGTGGAAGACTCTGCGGGAGAGACGCTCAGTAGCTCGGTACGGGCTTTTGTTAAAGTTTCGAGAACATACCTTCACCGAAGAGTCAAGCAGTATATTGCTCCCTCCTACGTACAGGTATATCTCGCGCAGAGACCATGAGGATAAAATCAGAGAGATTAGAGCCCACACAGAGGCATACCGACAATCCTTCTTTCCACAAACAATACGAGACTGGAATAGAAGGGAGAACCGATAAAGGTACTCAAGGTACCCTCCGCCACACACCGTCAGGTGGCTTGCGGAGTATGGATGTAGATGTAGATGTAGATGAACATCCAGCTGTGACTCATTCATACTTTAAGTAAAGATTTTTAAGTTTTGTACGTTCTTAATTTCAGATTTATCGGGAAATGAAAGCATACAGATGTTTGCTCTGCGAACAGACTTTTATGCGTGGGCAATCAGTTCAGGCCTATCGTCGTTGATACTGCTAGGTATCCACCTTGCCGTCACGACACTTGTAAGAACCGCGGGTAAGTTTCTTCATAACTGCACCATTAAGAGCAGATTTCATATTACCCCAAATGTAACGCTATCAACGGCGTATCCGAATGGGACTTTGCTAGTCATCAGGGCTCAGTTCGAAACTGGACTCATCACTGAAGACAATTTTACTTCAGTCAATGAGATTCCAAAAAATGGCTCTGAGCACTATGGGACTCAACTTCTGAGGTCATTAGTCCCCTAGAACTTAGAACTAGTTAAACCTAACTAACCTAAGGACATCACACACATCCATGCCCGAAGCAGGATTCGAACCTGCGACCGTAGCGGTCGCGCTGTTCCAGACTGTAGCGCCTAGAACCGCTCGGCCACCGTGGCCTGCCAGGAATGACGGTCTGTGGTGCCATTTGTTTTCATAGCAGGACCCCTTGGGTTGTCAGCTGTGACCCTTACAGCACAGCGATACGTCGACGATATCCTACGCCCCGTTTTGTTGTGCTTCATAGCAAGCTTTCCTGAGCTTACATTTCAGCAAGATAATGCCCGCCCGGCGACAATTTGTGCTGCTTGTCTTCGTGCTTGCCAAACCCTGCCGTGGCCAGTAAGGTGATCCGATCTCTCCTCAATTGAGAATGTTTGGAGTATTATGGACGAGACCCTCAAACCAGCTCGGACTTTGACGATATATGCACGAACTGGATAGAATTTGGCACGGTATCCCTCAGGAGGACATCCAACAAATGTATCCGTCAATACCAGGCCGAATAACTGCTTACATATGGGCCATAGATGAACCAACGAGTTATCGACTTGCCAGTTTGTGAATTTCTTTCCCTCGAATAAATCATTCAGTTTTTTTTCTGAAATTGTAACCATCTGATCATTTTTTCTTTGTACATGTATATCACGTCTACCGATTTCCGTCCCATTCTGATAATTCCTTCACGGTGCGTCGCTGTTTTTTTTTTTTTTTTTTGTTTTTTTTTTCCTCTCCATAGTGTATATCTTGAAGGCAACAAAAATCAGATTGATCGTAAAGTGAAACGTTACACGCGAACAGAAGACACCATTATAAATGAGTTCATTAGTGAAAAATATGTCGAATTTCATATGATAGTAGAAAGCTAAAATTACGTCCTTGGTCCTTGCAGCGCATCAGGTAGCGATCATTAACCTAAACGGAACGGAAAATATTAGAGTGTAATAATTCTTCCAGAGTGAGCTCATTAAGAGATGGAACTTGACGGTGTCTAAGATAAAAATTCGTCCGCTGCTTATTGAAAGGTACATCTTGGCTTTCCGTCGGAGTTATTACAAAACAGCTAATTAATTACGATCTCTTAAAAGCACCTGTTTAAAATATCTACCGTGACAATCTCATGAATTGTGAAAACAAATAGTAGGGTGCATATTGATCGTAATTTTAGACGAGTGCTATTCTTCCCCCCCCCCCCCCCCCCCTCCCCCTCGCACCACTTTGTACGGCTGCCGTCGATTTAGCAGCACGGCTGTCGAGATTCGAAACAGTATGTTTTATGTTCGCTATAGTAACTTCCTTTCGGGAACGACTGTCTTTAACGTTTAAAGTTATTAGCTATAGTCGAGATTCACTCAAGGCATAAGATTTCTATTTGTTTCTGAGGGAACTTAAAGATTGTCTCAGTAGTTAATTTGTGAACTACTGCATTGCAAATACTTTTAATTCACCTGCCATTACAAATCACCATTATAATTTTTAACACAGCATTATCGGTACACTGTGTGAACATACACATTATTCATGTCGAAAACCATGAAGCACCCCTTCAGTACCCACTGCAAGTCCGTCGTTAACATTTTCACTGTCTTGACAAACCTGCCGTAAGCGACTCCTCGCAAAACGTACGGCTCTCACGCCACATGAAACAAGGAACCCTAAAAAGTGCAGTGGCAAGACCTTTTCACCCTACGGCAGCCATTATTTCTTGAGTTGTTCAAGTCAGTGATTCACTTAACGGTAATAAGGTATTATACTGACTCGTTAAGCTAAACCTAACGTAAAAAGAGCAAAACATACGGTGTGCTTTAAGTGATGTACGCAGATTGGTTTCCCGCTTCTCTTTAACGACTGCTGCTACGACAGCTCGGCTTCCAAATACGGCCGCAGCTGCTTTACTTGGACGGAACGATAAATACACGGCCAGGCGGGTCTCATTGCAGGAAAAGTCAGCGCGTGTCCAAAGGAAACAATTGTCTAAGTAATTGAGACAGTAAACCTCGAACGACCGTGTGGACGTGAAGGCAAACGCATGGGTGGGCAATGGTGAGTCGTGAAAGCAACTGAACAACACGTATTTCCTCTGCTGCTTCCCTAATGAGTTTTCTAAGGCACACTCATAAAAAAATTAATTACATATCGTTCCTATATGCTGAAATATGTATTTCTTGCAGGTGCTCAATCTTTCTTTTTTTAGTTCTTGAGACAACACTATTCAGTAGATTAATTACGTTGGGTCATTATCAAACGAGTTTTCGACAAAGACGATACTTATGTAAAATATAGTTCTAACGACCAAAGTAAAAAATAAAAATATAACAACACAATTAAAATTAGGAAGGATGTCCCGTCGACGTCGAGGTTATTAGAGATGGAGCTCAAGCTCGAATCATGTCAAGGATAGGGAGGGAAATCGGCCGTGCCTTTCAAAGGAACCATCCAAGCATTTATCTGAAGCGATTTAGGGACATCACAGGAAACCTAAATGTGGATGGCCGGAAGCGAGTTTGAACCGTCGTCCTCCCGAATTCGAGTCCACTATGCTAACCAATGCGCCACCTCGCATGGTAATTAAGAGTTAAACGTTGAACAACACGACCTGTTGCAGTTGTCGTAAGCTGTAGTGTTATGTTATAGAAACTGCAAAGTTGAGACAAAAACAAACAGTTAGTACGTTACTAAAGCGCTAACGCTCGGGTTATTCATTTTCACTGCTGAACACCACTGAATGAGTAACTACTAGGATTTTTTTCTTTAAAGCCAGTCGATGATCAGAGAAACACACAGTGGCCATCTTCAGATCTGTTTAAAGCATATCCCAACACCCTAATGTAATAATTGGAAGATAGCGGAGAGATAGTGGCGGAAGTGAAGGCGTGATGGAGGATAGCAGTTCGTGCCTGGATAGCTCAATAAGAGAATTATCCACAAAATGCAAAGGTCCAAGATTCGAATCCCGATGCGGCACACAGTATCTCTCTACCAGAATGTTTCAAAATAGCACACACTGCGCTGCTGGGTAAAAGATTAGTCTGTCTTCCATTTTTCCTTCTTCGTTCAGATGATTCAACGAGTAAATTGTGATATCTCTCCGGAAACTGTTAGTTCATTTTGTGATTTTACAACAGTCCCAATTAGTCGAACCTGCACAAGAGATTACTTTAACGAAGAAAGCAGATTAGCAGGGGATCAGTTTGGTCTTAGGAGAAGCAGAGACATTCTAGAATCGATTTTAGCACTGCTTTTAATTTAGAGGAGAGATTTACGAAAACATGGATACGTTCAATGCTTGACAACAAATGCGAAGCACCTAAAGACATGGTCGGATGTCAATGTAACCGCTTACACACCATCGTCGGGTGTGTAAAATGACTACAGTTTAAATTCTCTGTGGGATGTAGAACAAGTATCTGATTGCATTGGTGTTCACGGTTGGAGTTGTTACTAGGCCTGCTAAACATGTATGGGCATGAAAAGCGCAAAGTATGGAGTGATCACTGTAGGTCACGAAGACGCTGCGCATTCGTATGACAAGCGTTATCACCTACGGACAGTTTTAAAGCGGCCTCATTATGGATCTGCATTTGGCCGGCTGGTGGAAACGTGCAGTATACAGGCTTGTGGAGTATTCGGTAGTGCTTGGTGATATGAGGGCAGGCACGCCAGACAAGGTTCTAGTGGATCCCGTCTGACCACCATAAGTGAGAACTGTCGTGCTGTGCAGCGAGCATATCCTAGCTTCTTCACATCTTCGCCTGATATCCGTGAATAAGTAGTGGACTTTCTGCAATATTCTGTGTCATTCGCCTTCATTGGTTGGCGCCTAAAAGTAGCTAGATTGGGGATTTACCGTCCCAAGCTTAAGATGCCGTTAAAACATCAGAAACGGCTGAGTTGGTAATGGTGTCGTGACGGGGAAGCGTGGACAGCTGCCGAGTGTCATCGCACCGCTCTGGCTGGCCGTCGTCGGCTAGTATAACGACGACTTGGCAGCGGTCCCATTCCTCCAGTATTTTGGAGAGCCGCAGCGGTATTATTCCTGGCAATGTGGCCTGGAGATCCATCGGCTATGACGTCAGGTGGCACCTAGTAGTGATTGAAGGAATTCTGACGGCACAATGGAATGTCATGTACATCCTGTCTTCTCATGTGCTACCTCTCACGCGACAATACCGTGGTGCAACTTTACAACAGGACAATGTTCGTCCACAGGTGACGTGTCTCCGTGAAATGTCTGCGTTATGCATAGATAGTCCCGTGTCCAGCAAGATCGTCAGACACGTTCCCGACAGAACGTATTTTGGACCAGCTTGGATGACAATTCTGTCCCAGTTCCCATGATATCAAGGGTCAGTTACACAGTCGTGGGCCAGCTTGGCTCCGGATAGGATTCAGCGGCCTTGTGACGTCCTTTTCAACCGAAACAGAGCATGCTTCTAGGCCAGAGTATGTTAAATATCAGACAGACATGTTGTTTCATACCGTTGATTAACTTCTAAAGCCGGCCAGAGTGGCAGAGCGGTTTTAGGCGCTACAGTCTGGAACCGCGTGACCACTACGGTCGCAGGTTCGAATCCTGCCTCGGGCATGGATGTGTGTGATGTCCTTAGGTTAGTTAGCGAGGGTGGGGTCGACGGTGTTGGTGTGGGGGAAAGGGGGGCATTTGTCCCCTCCTTGAGTCTGGACCCCAGATTTTGTTTTTCGTGACAGAATTCTCACGAATATCTAGAAATTATCATTGGCTTATTCAGTATATTGTTGACCGTTATGGGAAATATTGTGACGTTAGCACTATACATCTTGAGATTTTTTGTTGGCAACCCTTTCACGGGAAACTATGCCGATTGCTTGGTAAGGCGGCGGTTTTGTGCAGTTATGGTGCCCTTAGAGTTTTGTCTGTTGCTTCCTAGAAAAAAAGAAAAAAATAAATAAAATTTGAAGGTAGAGAAAATTTCCATCCCAAAATCCTACTCAAAATCTTCAGTGTTCAGCACAGCGCAACATGTAGTTACACCAGTTATGAATTCTGAACTTCCATGGTCGTATAATTATGTGACAAATTGAAAAGACGAGCGCAGGCCAATTTTAGAATTGTTTTGAGAGACTTTCCACATCCGTCCTCGCATATACTGGGCCTGAGTTACACTTTATCCAATGAAACCAAAATACAAAACAAATTTTGTTTGAAATACTTGTCCCAGTCTACTTCGGGAAACAGAAGCTACGGAAGCAATGTATTTGAATTCGTTAGCATAATCACGTGTTAACTTCTGTATACAAAGTGACATCAGAGTAGAATAAGCGTTTTTTTCTCTAAGTTTAATCCCTGTTCCTCCACCTCGAAGAGTATTAATGTGGCATATATGTTGGTTATTTTTGTTGATATTCAACAGGATTTTCTCAATCGATTTGACTTCTTTATATTTTAGGCTTTTAATGTTGTGTCGACCTAACATTCCTGAAATACAAACAATGCTTTTATGAAGACATTCGAGCTATATTTTTAACCCGTTTGATATCGTGAGTTTAATCGCACGAGAATTTAACTGGAAAATTGTTGAATCAAAAAAGTGGCTTCCATATTCAGCATAGAAGATGTATATGCGTACCGTTTGACTATCAAAACAATCTGTGTTAATTATGCTATAAATTACATAAATCATTGTAAGACTCTGCGACCTTCATCACTAGTCAATGTAAGCCACCATTAGAATTACTTTTAAAAACTCAATGTACTGTATTTAGTCAGTTCACACCTTCACGTACGTATCCATGGTACAGTTGTAAGTGTACGAGATACAGTGTATCGAGTTTTTTAAATGTACGATGACGGCTGTAGTCGAAACGCATTAAGGTGTACTTTTAAAAAAATAAAGGTAGAATAACGATCAAGACGGACAGTTACTGATTAATGTGTGTACTGTCAGTCGTTGTTTACTTTTTTATACCTCTTGTCGGTATTAGTTCTTCGTACATTTGAATCAGCTTTATTTAAAAAATGGGAGTTTTTGAATATTGAGCCCTCTTGGAAACATTTAGACGGGCGGCGGGCCCCTACATTCAAGGCAAAGGTGCTTTCTGAAAAAGAAAGAAAAAAACGCTATCAACGTCCAAAGATATGTATACAGTGACGTCAGGAAATTAATGATAAAAACTTTGTGGAGAATAAGAAAATATTGCTGCGGAACGTGAACAATCAGGGAGACAGTAATCAGCCGGCCGCGGTGGTCTAGCGGTTCTAGGCGCTCAGTCCGGAACCGCGCGACTGCTACGGTCGCAGGTTCGAATCCTGCCTCGGGCATGGATGTGTGTGATGTCCTTAGGTTAGTTAGGTTTAAGTAGTTCTAAGGTCTAGGCGACTGATGACCTCAGAAGTTAAGTCGCATAGTGCTCAAAGCCATTTGAACCATTTTTGAAGACAGTAATCAAGCTATTAAAAGCATTTGCAACTTGTTATTACAGGAACCGCACAAATGAACCAGGAAAGTCGTTGCTGAAAATCATAGTCGAAGGGACGTGGGAATGGAAAAAAATAGCAGGGCTAGATATTCGAATATGTGACGCAGATCGTTGATGACGTAGGATACAGTAGTTGTGCTGAAATAAGGTGGTTAGCTGTCCAGCGCCAAATTCAAGAACTGCGTCCGTTTAATCTTAGGCCCGGCAACAACAGCAACAGTGATTTCACACTGTTTTTCCTCTGAACTTTATAAACAAGGAACTGTCAGCGACAGGATCCGAAACGTGTTTATTTTGAAGTATACACTACGTACACTCTCTCTGAAAAACTCAAACTATTTGCCAGAGCAGAACTGGGACTCTAACTGCTCAACCTTATTTTCAGACACTAAGCTTCCCTTTGCTGCAAGAAATACATGTATGGCTCGACTGGAAGACGTGACATACCTTTAACTCGTCACAGACGTCAATACCACGCAGTAAAACTCTGAGCTGTTCTTGAATCAACCATTCGGCGAGAATACCGTGCTACAAAATTTGTTCATAAAGTTTTCAACGTAAATTGCCTTGAAGGAAAATATTTCTGCTGCTGCTCCTGGGTTTGGAAACCAAATAGCTGTCCAAGATATTCCTTACAGTTACTTCTATTTCCACGGAGAGGATGGGTCTGAAGAACCTGATATGGTACACCGATGGTGAAACAAATGTCACAAAACAACAGCAGTGTGATACGTAGATAGCTGATGTACATTTTTAAGCTGTTGATAAAGTCGCACTTTTCTGAAGACATACAAGTGCTGAGTATTAACTGCTACCGAATAGATCGGCATCCGACTGAATTTAACTTTTTACATCGGCCAAGACAATATATGACACTCCTGAACATAATATTGCTTCGAAAAAATGTATCTTACGTAATAGATTACCATCCACTTTTGAAAATCAACGTCGTAGGCTATATGGAAAATTACTTTTTACAAAGAACGCTAATTTAGTTTTCCTTAGGATTTTCAAGAAACTACGTATGGGACTTCCTCGGTTTTTTTAGATCATCTCCATAAATTTTTCAGGTTAAACGAAGCTTTCATTCCTCCTCTTTTTTCATCGTGTTACAACACCTTTACTTATATTATTTCCAGGTTTGAGGTTATTTTCCCCCCTGTCATTCTGTAGTAAATCAGTCTCCTATCCATCATTTGATCTTGAGAAAAGCACAACAAAGTTACTGAACACCTAGAAAATATGTATAGCGTCAGTTTTTACGCTGACACTTTGGACTATCGTGTTACAGACTCTTTTGACCAGTCTCGCACTAGATGTATGACAGTTATTGCGTGCATTTCTCCGAGTTTGTTTACTTCTTCAACGAAATTATCAATGTCTTCCGCAGTCTGTTGATACCTCCCGCTGAACACATCAGAAACAGTTAAGGTTCTATGACGACTGAAAAAATTGAGAAAGTAAGTGCTTTGGTTTCACAGTTCTATGCAGGATATTGATGACAGCTATGATTTTCTGGTTCTAAATGTTGCAGACATCAGTAACGTGAAGTTTGTTATACTACGGGTAATGACTTGCACTTTATCGTGATAATGTAGCACGCAGACTTCCATAGAGGGAAACTCAACTGTCCGACAGATTACGTTGTTACAGTTCAGAAAGTTGAAACAGGAGGATTATAAACGTACACGAAGCTGTGGCAAAGTATAAATTAAATCCTTGTCGAACGTGACAAAAACGACTACGTTTAAAATTTACCACAGTTACTGCCAGCAGCGATCCGGGTGTTTGAGGATCGGTTCTGAATGTTCTAATTAATTAATCGTAATCCAATCAACTTTTCAGTACAGTTCTTTTGATATTCATTTTTTCAGCAATAATTTAATATTGGAAGCTTGGGGCCAATGTTAACTTTTCATTAAGCTTTATCATCAGTACGGTGACTGCAGTTACACTTGTATATAAAGTCAGTGGAGACACGCGATATTGCTGCTATGTGAGCATTGAACATTAAAATCAAAATGAAACAGAAATGTATAAGGCTCCATAATTGTTTTGGGCAATTGTTTATTAAAAACACTGATGGACAAACGTAAAGATAAAAGTGACTTTCGCCATGTAACATAGCTTGGTGAAACTAGGACAATACGTAGAAAGAACTGCTACAGAATAGTTCAAAAGGGAACTGAAAGAAATATGCAGTGAGACGAAAAGAAATGACACTATTATTGAAAGACAATATTTACACTGACGTCAACACGATTCATGATGGCCCCGCGATCATTAAAAAAGGTGGACATGGTTCTTCATAGGCTGCGTGATCACAATACACGACAGTGCTGCTCTGAAACTTGCTCTCATGCTAACCCCAAGGTCGGCAAAGAGTTCAAATGGCTCCAAGCACTATGGGACTTAACATTCTGAGGTCATCAGTCCCCTAGAATTAGAACTACTTAAACCTAACTAACCTAAGAGCATCACACACATCCATGACCGAGGCAGGATTCGAACAGCGACTAGAACCGCTCCGCCACAGTGGCCGGCGTTGGATGGTCGTTGGTACATGTGAACGTGCTGTATCACACACGAGGTCCATTCCATTTCAATCGAGGGAAATGACAGGCCAGTCCATTCGCCGAACATCATCTCATCCCAAGAGCTGCTCCACCTGCGCTGTTGGATGCGGTCGTGCATTGTCATCCGTAAGCATGAAGTTAGGGTCGGATCCACCCCTGTAAAGACGGACATGGGGAAGGACTACAGTGTCACCATAACATAGACCGGTGGGCGTACCGTGTTCAAAGATTTATACGTCATTACGCCCAAGCAAGATCATGACCCTGACACCTGGACCACCAAAACGATCACGTTCGACAATGCTGATCGTATCCTCCTATGGCGAGAGGCGAGAACACGCAATGCACCCAGTAACACTGTCCAACACGATTGTTTTCATCGGTCAGGTGATATGGTATGGGGAGGCATAATGTTGCATCGGCGTATTGACTTCAAAATCTTTGAACACCGAACACTCTACGGTCAACGTTAATCTGCACTGTATTCCTTCCCCATGTGCATTTATTGAGGGGTTCATTCGACCCTGACTTCAGTTTTGTGGATGACAATTCGCGACCGCATCGAATTGTGTAGGTGGAGAAACTCTTGGGGGAGGATATTCGGCGAACCGACTGACCTGCCCCTTCCCCCAATTTCAATTCCATTAAAACGTGTGAGATGCTCTGGGGCGATGTATTACAACACCGACGAACACTAGTGGAGGAATGAAATGCCCTACCACAAGAACTTCTTACCAACATTGATGCCACCGTATGAGCAAGTTGCAGACCATGAACTGCTGTCCGTGGTGATCACACACTCTATTAAGAACCACATCTTACCTATCGTAATATACAGGGGAACGTCACGAATGGCGGTGACTTCAGTGTAAGTGCTATCTTTGAATAACAAGTGTCATTCCTTTCAGTTACCTTCTGTTCTATATAGAACCCGTTCTTTCTATGTTTGATGCAAGTTTCATCGTGCTATGTTACTAGTCAGTGATACCTGATACCAACGTAAGTCCGTCCTCAAATTTTGACACCATTGTATACATGCATAGAATAATGTAAGTAAATTTGATATCAGTTTAACAAATAATTTGATGATTTTCTGTTTGTCACGTAACTTGAAATGGCGTAAAAGGATCTGCAAGACTAATGTGACTTCGTTATTTCACGAATAGAAAGTCCATAGAGGAAACGTGTCCTGTTTTTGAAAAACACTTTCATTCTTCGAAGGCAAAAACAATGTTCTGGGTAGGGATTCTGAATCAGTTTGAAACTTTCCTCCTCGTTTGTCATCTCGCAGCTTCTGTAGCGCCGGGCGAACTCCTGTCGCTGCCACGAATCCACGAATCCCGTGCGGTGCGCGAGAATAATGACGCGACGTATTGCTCCATAGGCTTCTTCCCAAACATTGGTTGGCGAACCTAGATAATTTCTGGCCACTGCTACACATACGTCACAAAGCCAAGTAAGCGTCGCCAGCCTCGCTTAGACCCGCGAGAGAAGGTAAAATTAGTCACTTCCACTGTACCACTGCTCCATAACCACCAGCAGTCTGAATACTCTCAAAAGTGTCCGACCACTGAAATGGGCAACAAACCCGCAGTCAGTCTCTGCACCGTCATCAATCGGTTTCTACCATCTCCACCGTAAGTAACACGGGAACACAGTCCGAAGCCAGAGAGGGTGGGGAAGGGGGTGAGCACAACTTCACACTTATTCTCTTCAGATATCCCTTGCAAGTCCACTTCGTCTGTCAACATTTGTCAACAACATCTCCAGATAGCCCATTGCTCCACGCTCTGATAGCGCGCCTCGTTGTTAACAGTCAGCGTACGCTCGCTATCATCAAACCCTCTCCTCCTCGAATACCAGCACTAGAGCAAGGCATATCCAAAGTGCACGAAACGGAACTCACTTCCGAACACTTCTAAACTTTACATGTGTAGAAAAAAACAACCGTACTAGTCCCTGGCTACGAACTTAGAAAATACACCTCCTTCCCATCCCCAACCGAGAGGACTCAACTCGCCTCCTTCACCTTACCACTGCCACCGACTGACTCCTCAATTTTAGGAGCTGACCACAGCTCCACATTATTTTCACATGCCCCTATCTCGGCCAATCAGCCTTCAGAACAGAAAGTAGTCAGTGCTATTGGCCATTCCCTGCTGACGCTCAGAGTAAATCGGTGAAGCGCTGCTGCCTGTCGACACAAGAAACGCCAGCCATTCTGTGGGAAAACCCTCGCTCTGGCAGAGCAAGCAGCCGGGTGAGTCCGGACCCCGTTAGCCGGCTTAAGAGGACCCTGCCCTTTATCTTCACACTGTAGAACAGCCGCTGTCCTTCGGACACTGGCAGAGTGACGCTTTCAATCACAATAGCGAGCGCTCGCCGACCGCCACAGCCCAGAAGTGATCTATTAGAAGTTATCCGCCTTCTCCTCACTTTAGCTGGAGACTTGTCCAAAAGAGAGAGCTACAGGGAATAAAGATTTACTGGCTTAACTATAATTACGGTTCCGATTCCAGATGCATGACTCATTATGACCTGCCACAATTATTTATTTAATCCCAAGCGAAGCTGTCATCGACAAATAATGTGGCGTATTAGATGAAGTAATTTTTTCGTAGTATTGATTGCTGCAACTGTAGTATGGTGGGATACCCAGGGTGCAGCTGACGGGGCGTAACAAAATGTCATTCAGGCCGCCCACATCGCACACCTACTGTATTCCTTTCTGAAGCGGGAGTAACTTTTTTCTCGTTGGCGCCTGTGTACAGGTGTGGATGCCGTTGCAGAGGGAACAGTGTAACGTAGTGGCGTTGTGCCGCTTTTCCAATGCATTAATTGAATCCAAACAAGCGATGCGTTTCAGCCAGCTCTTTACCAGCTCTGCTGTGTCACATACAAATAATACTACCGGAAAAACAAAACCGAGAAGCATTGAATGTATGGTTGTGGTCAAGAGTAAAATTTGTAGTACTACTGTGAAGAGCAAGTAACGCAAATATTTCCAGTACAATACAGTTGTAAAGATAGGCCTACATGGGGGTTAGAAGTCGATCGAAATGCAGTTACACTCAACGAGCCACCGGAGACATCTACATACACATAAATACACATGAATACTCTGCGAACTACCCTTAAGTGCCTGGCAGAACTATCTTCACAATAATTCTTTGATACTCCAATCTCGAACAGCGTGTGGAAAAAAAGAACACACATATTTCTGTGTGAGGTCTGATTTCCCTTATTTTATCATTATTATCGTTTCTCCCTATGTAGGTCGGCGTCAACAAAATACTGGGTGATCAAAAAGTCAGTGTAAGTTTGAAAACTTAATATATCACGAAATAATGTAGGTAGAGAAGTAAAATTTGACACACATGCTTGGAATGACATGCGGTTTTATTAGAACAAAAAAAAATTCACAAAATGTCCGACAGATGGCGCTGGACAGCAAAACTGCTACCGTGACGGGTGAGAGGTACGCCGATATTTTACAGAATCGCATCATCCCCAGCTTGGCTGATAAACACCTGCTGTAACGTACGATGTTTATGTAGGATGGCGCTCCACCCCATATTGCTAGACGCGTGAAAGATCTCTTGCGCGCGTCGTTTGGTGATGATTGTGTGCTCAGCCGCCACTTTCGTCATGCTTGGCCTCCCAGGTCCCCAGACCTCAGTCCGTGCGATTATTGGCTTAGGGGTTACCTGAAGGCGCAAATGTATCGTGATCGACCTACATCTCTAGGGATGCTGAAAGACAATATCCGACGCCAATGCCTCACCATAATACCGGACATGCTTTACAGTGCTGTTCACAACATTATTCCTCGACTACAGCTATTGTTGAGGAACGATGGGGGACATATTGAGCATTTCCTGTAAAGAACATCATCTTTGATTTGTCTTACTTTGTTATGCTAATTATTGCCATTCGGATCAGATGAAGCGCCATCTGTCGGACATTTTTTGAACTTCTGTATTTTTTGGGTCTAATAAAACCCCATGTCATTCCAAGCATGTGTCAATTTGTATCTCTCTGTCTATATTATTCCGTGATTTATTCAGATTTCAAATTTATACTGACTTTTTCATCACCCGCTATATTCGCATTCGGAGGAGAAAGCTGATGACTGAAATTTCGTGACATGATTTCGCCGCAGCGGACATTTTTTGAACTTTTGTATTTTTTGGGTCTAATAAAACCCCATGTCATTCCAAGCATGTGTCAATTTGTATCTCTCTGTCTACATTATTCCGTGATTTATTCAGTTTTCAAATTTATACTGACTTTTTCATCACCCGCTATATTCGCATTCGGAGGAGAAAGCTGATGACTGAAATTTCGTGAGATGATTTCGCCGCAGCGGAAAACGCCTTTGTTTTAACGATGTCGACCCCAAACGTGAGTCTCTTTAGTAGATATGTTGGATCTTCTAAGTGATCTGCCAATGAAACGCAGTCTTAATTTCGCCTTCCCCACCACATTTTCTATATGTTCTTTCCCATTTAAGTTGTTCGTAATTGTAATTCCTATGTATTTAGTTGACCTTACGGCCTTTAGATTAGACTGATTTATCGTGTAAGCGAAGTTTAACACATCCATTTGACCACTCAAATGTATGACCTCATATTTTCATTATTAAGGGTCAATTGCCAATTTATGCACCATATAGATATCTTTTCTAAATGGTTTTACAATTTGTCTTGATCTTCTGACGACTTCACTAGATGATAAATGACAGCATCGTCTGCAATCAACCTAAGACGACCCCTCAGATTGTCTCCTAAATCTTTTACATGGGTAAGGAGCAGCAGAGTGCCTATAACACTATCATCAGAGATCTCTTATGAGATCACTATGGTACTAAAATGCCATTCTCAATTTCTCAAAGGGTTATGTGTAAAATACAAACGATACTTCTTGCATTACTGGTTAGACAACTGAAATAAATCCATTGATTATCAATACATTTAATGTTTCAAATGTACTGCAGTGACTAAATTTTACTGCTCCTGCCTCCCAATGAAATTCAAATCACAGTACTGCACACTATTAACTGTCTGCAGCATCCACACATTGCAGATTAACAATGAAATTTTTTGATGCTTTCGTCTTTCGGTTTTGGTTTCCAGAATAGTAATACAATTGTTCGTAATAAATTGTTTCAGTTGTCTGAGATGCTTCTCGCATGCTTTCTCTTTCTTCCGGTAGTTTATCTTCAAGAAAATAAGTTTCGCTGTTTCTTCAAATTTACTCGCATTTTGAATTACGTCGCTCATGGGACTACGAACTGCGGTAGTACTCTACTTAAAAAATACCTACAAATTATTTTGATCTCATGCGAAGCACATCGTTTGATACCTAGGACACCTGCCACGACAACAGTTTGACGTAATATTTCAGCTCACCGGCCTCCACGCGCGAGAAGTTTTAGAGTGATAATTTTGCAGGTATAGAAAGCCCGTTTGCTCGCACTTTACATATGAAGTCTTCGGTCAGCCCACGTAGCAGTACAGAAGTAGCTACTGACAACTGGTATCAATGCTGCCAACATAATTTACCTGTTGTCTTTGGGGAATACTTTTCGTTGCTGTACAGATGAAAGGATTAACTAAGGATATTTCCTTGTGTCGAAGACTCAAACTTACACCTGTTCCATTTCGCGGACAGTGTTTCATGTAAATTCTGGTGACGAAGAATTAGCTCTTCGTTGTTTAGATGCAATCGGTGACCTGTTGGTGGAGGACTAGATGCTGTATTTACAAGAATTCACCATAAAAAATGGGAACGATGGTGAGGGATACTTTCTGAGTCTTTTAGTATAAGGTACCTGCGATCTCTGATAGCTCATGGTAGACTAATTGTATTGTGTTTGATTTCTTAACCCACTTATCGCAGTGCCAGTGTTACGCAGAAAATATTCACACAACATTTCAAATGTTGACGGTACCCGCTGTGTGTCTTGATTGTATACACACTTGTTCCATTCACTTGCGGACACGCTGTTGACAACAGTACCGCCACGTCATTCGTCATCCTGGATCTCGCATTCAGTACTACTCAGTTCTGTTTCAGATTTATTTTTTCCAGAAGGTTCCTTGTATAAGGGACAGCCAGTTTAATACCTAACACCCGCAGACCGATTGTGGTTCCATCATCGAGGAAGTCTAAGGCAAAGGACCCCTGCAGTCGAAGAAGGAGGTCATGATGACCTAACCGGAACTTGGATTTCTTTGAGGGGGGAGCCCGTTTTCCTTCGGGCTGTCAGAATGCTGTCGGACGCAATCATCCTGTTACACGATAACCCCGCCCCCACACTGCCAACACATCCTCCGAACAGCCCGGATCCTTTCCCCAGTGGTTTTGCCGGCCGAAGTGGCCGTGCGGTTAAAGGCGCTACAGTCTGGAACCGCAAGACCGCTACGGTCGCAGGTTCGAATCCTGCCTCGGGCATGGATGTTTGTGATGTCCTTAGGTTAGTTAGGTTTAACTAGTTCTAAGTTCTAGGGGACTAATGACCTCAGCAGTTGAGTCCCATAGTGCTCAGAGCCATTTTTGAACCCAGTGGTTTTCACGTCTTTGGCGATCTGAAGAAAGACCAGCGTGGACGTCCGTTTCAGTCGGGCGAGGAATGGCAATAGCAGGTGCTCTTGTGAATCCGTCAGCGGCTGACCGCGTACTACGAAACAGGGATCGATCGTCTCGTCTCCCAGTGGGAAAAATGTCTTGACGCGTGTGGCGATTACTTTTGAATGGAACCATTCCATGATCCCATTGTGGAGGAATTTCAGTTTTCATTTGACTGCCCCTCATATTATTTTATGTTTTGTGTTGTTTTGGTGACTGCTATTACAGACTTCTGTACTGTTGTAGAGGTTATTTTCTTATAAACAACGGTAATTTCGGGAATAAACTGAATAAATCGTAATTACATTATTATGGTACTCTGTTACACATCACTAAGAGACCACGACTTCCTTGTACCAAAATAAAGGAATCCTTGTACAACCTTCGAATTCTCGTTGCTGGAATTCAGGTTCACCTTGAATACGAGTGACTCAGTTGTATGATAACAGCATTCATGTACTATTGAACATGCTGATTACATGTTACATGCTTAAAAATATTTATTTATTGCGATTGCAGTTTCAAGTATTCCACATTTTCGGGCAACTGGAATAATCCTATACATCATTATGTACACATGTTCATAAACGGACACTTTGCGTTAGCAGCTTCTACAAATCACAACTTCAGATACGGTATGCACACAGGCACAAATGAAGCCTCTGTTTCAAAACTTCAAACGATTACTCAGCAAGCCGATATATACTTCTACATCCGCATCGTTACTCTGCAGTTCACAATTAAGTGCCTGGCAGGGTGTTCATCGAACCAAGTTCAAGCTGTTTCTCTACCGTTCCACTCTTGATCAGCAAGCGGGAGAAAGGAACACTTAAATCATTCTGTGCAACCTCTGGTTTCTCTTATTTTATTATGATGATCATTCTTCCCTGTGTAGGTGGGCGCCATCAAAATATTTTCACACACTGAGGAGAAAGTTGGAGATCGATATTTCATGAGAAGAACCTACCACAAGGAAAAACACCATTGTTTTAATGATTGCCACCCCAATTCAGGTACCATATCCGTGGCGCTCTCTCCCCTATTTCGCGATAGTACAAAACGTGGTGCCCTTCTTTGAACTTTTTCAATGTCGTCGGTCGATCCTACCTGACGCGCATCCCACACCGTACAGCAGAACTCCAGAAGAGGACGTACAAGCGTAGTGTAGGCAGTCTCTTTAACAGACCTGTTGCCTTTTCTTAGTGTTCTTTCAATAAATCGTAGTCTTTGGTTTGCTTTACTCACAACGTTACCAATGTGATCGATCCAAAGTAAGAAATTCTTTGAATTTACAACCTTTAGAAAAATTTGAAATTTGTAGTAAGTTGCTATGGGACCAAACTGCTGAGGTCATCGGTCCATAGGCTTACATACTGCTTAATATAACTTAAACTAACTTACGCTAAGGACAACACACGCACATACGCACACACACACACACACACACACACACACACACATACACACACACACACACACACACACCAGTGTCCCAGGGAGGACTCGAACCTCCGACGGGTGGGGGGGGGGGGGGGGGGGGTGAGCAGCGCGAACCGTGGTTAGGCGCCTAAGACCGCGTGGCCAGCCTTTAGATTTGTTTGATTTGAGCCGAAATTTAGCGGATTCCTTTTGGTAATCATGTGAATGACTCAAGCTGTTCATTATTCAAAATCAATCGTCACTTTTCTTCAAATCATACAGACATCTTCTCTAAATCTTTTTGCAATTTGTTTTGATCATCTAATAACGTTATAAGACGGTAAATGACAGCATCGTCTGGACACTATTTAAGAGTGCTATTCAGATTTTCTCCTACATCGTTTATGTAGGTCCGGAACAGCGAAGCGCATGTAACACATCCTTGTGGAACGCCAGATATTAGTTCTAGTTTACTCACTGACTGTCCGTCAGTTAATAAGAACTGTCACAATATGGACAAAATAATCGTTAATGTGTTTTTATGTGTTAATACAGGATATATCTCAGAGAGGGAAAGTGAATGGGTTGTATGTTATTTGCTTGCACTTCGGCTGCAACTATTTTGTGTTGCGTGTCCAACCATTTTCGTTTTTGGTTCAAATGGCTCTGAGCACTATGCGACTTAACTTCTGAGGTCATCAGTCGCCTAGAACTTAGAACTAATTAAACTTAACTAACCAAGGGACATCACACACATCCATGCCCGAGGCAGGATTCGAACCTGCGACCGTAGCGGTCGCTCGGTTCCAGACTGTAGCGCCTAGAACCGCACGGCCGCTACGGCCGGCCTTTTAGTTTTTGCTACTACGAATCTCTCAAATGGAATGCCGCGATGCATCCCTAGAAAAGACTTGACCTTTTTGATAGTCTTGGTGGTTGTCATTACCGACAATTTTGCAGACTTTGTGTCTTTTCTAGGGAACACCACGAGGAGGTATTCTCTTCCGGTCTCTCGTCAGACTAATTGAAAACAGTTACAAAATTGTCATTGGGTATGACGTCCATTAAACTTTTTTCCACTATTAACATAATATCAATGGTTGTGACGTTTTCTTGTTTTTCTGTGCACAGGCCACACAAATTGCAAATGATTTAAATTGCCGTGAATTTTGCAATAGTCGCGTCAGTCTTAATTCCTATCTTCTTGCTTCTTTACCCATGACATTTAAAATGAACCGGTCAAGCTCTCGAAGAATTTTTACTAATGGGTAAACATTTGGATGAACTATCGATGTTAATGCACTTATACGTCGCTTCCATCCTTCAGAGATGCTAGTACGATGATGCCTTCCATTGCACATCCACATAACTCTTGACAAATGCCGTTACCGAAGCAGCAGCCCGCAAAATAGTCCTAGAAATTTTGGGGCTCTCTGTTTTCAACCACGCTTTTCTGAATACAAAACCATCCATCATACAACATTTCCAGGGGAAAATGTCCTGGAGCTGACCATATTATTGTGTGACAGCGCGTTTCGTCGTTTCGTTTATAGGCAGGAAGAAGGAGGCCGCAACACTGAAATTGCTTTCGCAAACACCGATTAAAATGATAATTGCAACCTGTAATCTCTATCTCAGAAAAAAACAAACTTGTAGCTGATTCTATGATAGGCATTTCGAAGACATGCTTCAGAAACAATACAGGGTAATTCAAAAAGAATACCACAACTTTAGGAATTTAAAACGCTGCAACGACAAAAGGCAGAGCTAAGCACTATCTGTCGGCGAATTAAGGGAGCTATAAAGTTTCATTTAGTTGTACATTTGTTCGCTTGAGGCGCTGTTGACTAGGCGTCAGCGTCAGTTGATGCTAAGATGGCGACCGCTCAACAGAAAGCTTTTTGTGTTATTGAGTACGGCCGAAGTGAATCGACGACAGTTGTTCAGCGTGCATTTCGAACGAAGTATGGTGTTAAACCTCCTGATAGGTGGTGTATTAAACGTTGGTATAAACAGTTTACAGAGAATGGGTGTTTGTGCAAAGGGAAAAGTTCTGGACGGCCGAGATCGAGTGATGAAAATGTAGCACGCATCCAGCAAGCATTTGTTCGCAGCCCAGGAAAATCGACTCGCAGAGCTATTCAATTACAACTCATATTTCAGCAGGATGGATCGCCACCACATTGGCACTTATCTGTCCGTAACTACCTGAACGTCAACTACCCGAGGCGATGGATCGGCCGCCAGGCAGCCCGTGACAGAGCACTTCATCACTGGCCTCCAAGAAACCCTGATCTTACCCCCTGCGATTTTTTCTTATGGGGGTATGTTAAGGATATGGTGTTTCAGCCACCTCTCCCAGCCACCATTGGTGATTTGAAACGAGAAATAACAGCAGCTATCCAAACTGTTACGCCTGATATGCTACAGAGAGTGTGGAACGAGTTGGAGTATCGCATTGATATTGCTCGTGTGTCTGGAGGGGGCCATATTGAACATCTCTGAACTTGTTTTTGAGTGAAAAAAAACCTTTTTAAATACTCTTTGTAATGATGTATAACAGAAGGTTATATTATGTTTCTTTCAATAAATACACATTTTTAAAGTTGTGGTATTCTTTTTGAATCACCCTGTATAATAGTTTCAAAAGGATGTCGACAGCTGGAAAAGAATTGGTTTCTTCCCAAGAACTTGTGTGGTCGGCGTGAGGTACAAACAACGGTCCAGCCTGTTTGCTCGAAGCGGCCTTCCCCAGTAGTTCGCTGCAGGTAGCGGCGGACAGGCTGGTGCTTGCTATTTCTGGAACAGCTTGTTGTGAGGTCCACTACCTGGAGTGTCTCGGGCTCCGCAGATATGTCAGCACATTCCATCTCCGATCACGTGTCACCGCGACCACCTGTCACAAACTCGTCTCGCCACACTGCGAGCGGCTGCGTGCTGTTCTGTCGTATACTTTCACCTCCTCGACGCGGTTCGTTTCAGTTGTGTTCTCTTCAAATCATGGCACGGTACTCCAGTGCGCTTTTCCCCTTTGGCTCCTCTAGCAGCTGCTTAGGTATTGTGCCGCGTGAATTTCATTGTCTACCAGCACTGCAGGCGTGCACACTCAAAAGTAGAAAGAAATATAAAAATAAGAATTCAAATAAAATAATTAGAAAGTAATTTTTTTTGGTCTTGATAAATTAAATTGTTAAACTAGCCGTCGTATGCACATCTGCTTATTGTGTGACCAGGTCACCGCTTGTACACGTCTGAAGTTTGGAACGAAGGCTGTGTTTGTGCCAGTGTGCATATAAGCGTTTGTAATTTTGAGGTATTGCTCATCCATAGTTTCACATGTATTGCACACAAAGTGTGTTTCTTTATATGGAAGTCTCTGCGTCAATATTTCTAGTATGCTTTCATTTGTGTGAAAACGAGTAATACTTAGCTGCAATCGCAGTGAATAAAATTTGTTGACATCCTTAAGGAGTACTTGTTGTGTGCAATTATTGAAACGGCAAGTAGAAAACAGAACGTTTCTGAGCAAAATAATGCTTGAATAAACACAGAACGATGTAACCAGAAACAAACACATGAAACAGTTCCTTTTAAACATTACAAGAAATTTTTTTAAATACATCTAGATTTAAATCCCATAAAGAGTAAAGGAGCCTTCAGACTGAATTTAGAACTTTACCTAAATAAAATGCCCAACTCATACAGAGCTCAATCAGACCTAATCGAGCTGAAAACGAATACATTAGTTGTCACAAGGTGATTAGCTTAGATATCGTTCGGCCCCTTCATTCAACTTAGATTAGCGTTCTGGAGCATACAGAGACCCAAAATTCAAAAGCACGTAGACACAAGATAACAATAACAGCAATAAATTTCTGTTCACAACACAAAAAAATCTCGTAAGGTCCTTTCCAGTTTGACGCACGAGTTCTTTAAAAAGAAGTTCTTTCGGAGCTTAACTTCTAAGTTTAACACTTGGGCCTTTAGGTGAAAGTACCGGGTGATCAAAAAGTCAGTATAAATTTGAAAACTTACTAAACCACGGAATAATGTAGACAGAGAGGTAAAAATTGACACGCATTAGAACAAAAGAAAAAAAATGCAATGCTCCACCCTATATTGCTAGACACGTGAAAGATCTCTTGCGCGCGTCGTTTGGTGATGATCGTGTGCTCAGCCGCCACTTTCGTCATGCTTGATGGTGGACATATTGAGCATTTCCTGTAAAGAACATCATCTTCGCTTTGTCTTACTTTGTTATGCTAATTACTGCTATTCTGATCAGATGAAGCGCCATCTGTCGGACATTTTCTGAACTTTTGTATTTTTTTGGTTCTAATAAAACCCCACGTCATTCCAAGCATGTGTGTCAATTTGTACCTCTCTATCTACATTATTCCGTGGTTTATTAAGATTTCAAATTTATACTGACTTTTTGATCACCCGGTATAGAATTTGAGAGATTAATTTGTTGTTAGCAAATAAAGACCGAAATATAGCTTCCGTAAAACAACGCAGAAAACAGTTCAGTCGTTGTCATAAGGCGGAAACTGATCGATTTATGTGACGTCCAAAAGGGCACGATCATTGACTTCTGGACCAAGGGCGGAAGTATTTCCAAAACGTCGGTGTTTGTACACTATTCGATTATCGCCACTATTAAAGTATATGGTGCGCAGCAAAATGGCACTAAGCAAAACCGAAGCCGAGGCAGTTGTGATGCACCAAGGGCTGTAGACTACAGAGGTGAATGACGACATCGGAGATGTGTACGGGTGTATAAACGTACAAATGTTGAGCAACTGACTGCCAAAACAAACCAAAGGGCTACCAACAGTGTCTTCTCAACCACTGTTTAGCGAACGTTGCAGCGTATGGGTCTCTGTTCCAGGCGCCTGATTCGTGTATCCATGCTGCTTCTGTTGAGCGGCGACGAAGGCCGGAATTTTCACGCTTCCACTGACTGGCGACAGGTGACCTTTTCAGATGAATCACATTTAACGGTGCGTCGTACAGATGGTTGTTAGCGAGTACGGCGTGAAAAGTCTGGAAGCAAACACCCAATAACAATCGAGAGTGTGTTGTGGAATGTGGAATGTTTCCGTGGTATTCCCTGGGTGATCTCGTCGTTCTGGAAACCACAGTGCGTCAACGAATGAATGCGTCTGTCCTCGTGGATCATTTGAACCCCTACATGCAGTCTGATTTTCCTCGCCACGATGGCGTCTTCAGACGGGACAGTGGAACGTATCACACAGCTCGTATTGTGCGTGCGTGGGTTGAAGAGCAGCAGGATGTGTTTCTGGCCGCCAGACTCCCCCCCCCCCCTTCCCCCTCCCCCCCCCCCGGGTTTTAGCTCAATCGAGAATCTATGACACCATCTGGATCCGTGGTATTCCCTGGGTGATCTCGTCGTTCTGGAAACCACAGTGCGTCAACGAATGAATGCGTCTGTCCTCGTGGATCATTTGAACCCCTACATGCAGTCTGATTTTCCTCGCCACGATGGCGTCTTCAGACGGGACAGTGGAACGTATCACACAGCTCGTATTGTGCGTGCGTGGGTTGAAGAGCAGCAGGATGTGTTTCTGGCCGCCAGACTCCCCCCCCCCCCTTCCCCCTCCCCCCCCCCCGGGTTTTAGCTCAATCGAGAATCTATGACACCATCTGGATCGGACTGCTTGCACCATAGATCCTCAATCGTGCAACGTAGAGCAGTTGGCAACGGCACTGAAGACGGCATGGCTTCACATCCCTGTCGGTATTTCCCAGAACCTCAGTCACTCTTTTCCTGCAACAGATTTTTATTAAATATTTTGACAGGTGGTCTCATTAATGTGACTCGACCGTTTATTTGCCCACATTGCCAGTATAAACACTCAAATCATTATACAAATTGCATATTAAAATTATTACACTACTGGCCATTAAAATTGCTACACCAAGAAGAAATGCAGATGATAAACGGGTATTCATTGGACAAATATATTATACTAGAACTGCCATGTGATTACATTTCCACGCAATTTGGGTGCCTAGATCCTGAGATAACAGTACCCAGAACAACCACCGCTGTCCGTAGTAACCGCCTTGATACTCCTGGGCATTTAGTCAAACAGAGCTTGGATGGCGTGTACAAGTACAGCTGCCCATGCAGCTTCAACACGATACCATAGTTCATCAAGAGTAGTGGCAAGTTGCTCGGCCACCATTGAATGTGCTGGCCAGGTCAGCAGTCTGACATTTTCTGTATGCAGAAAGGCCCGTACAGCACCTGCAACATGCGATCGTGCATTATCCTGCTGAAATGTAGGGTTTCGCAGGGATCGAATAAATGGTAGAGCCACGGGTCGCAACACATCTCAAATGTAACGTCCATTGTTCAAAGTGACGTCTATGCGAACAAGAGGTGGCCGAGACGTGTAACCAATGGCACCCCATACCATCACGCCAGGTGATACGCCAGTATGGCGATGTCGAATACACGCTTCCAATGTGCGTTCACCGCGATGTCGCCAAACAGGGATGCGACCATCATGATGCTATAAACAGAAACTGGATTAATCCGAAAAATTACGTTTTGCCATTCGTGCACCCAGGTTGGTCACCGAGTACACCATCCAAGGCCCTCCTGTCTGTGATCCGGCGTCAAGGGTAACCGCAGCCATGGTCTCCGAGCTGATAGTCCATGTTCCTGCAAACGTCGTCGAACTGTTCATGCAGATGGTTGTTGTCTTGCAAACGTCCCAGTCTGTTAACTCAGGGATCGAGACGTGGCTGTACGATCCGTTACAGCGATGTGGATAAGATGCCTGTCATCTCGACTGCTAGTGATATAAGGCCGTTGGGATCCAGCATGGCGTTCCGTATTACCATCCTGAACCCACCATTGCATATTCTGCTAACAGTCATTGCATCTCGACCAACGCAATGTCGCGATACGATAAACCGCAATAGCGATAGGCTACAATCCGACCTTTATCGAAGTCGGAAACGTCATGGTACGCATTTCTCCTCCTTGCACGAGGCATCACAACAACGTTTCACCAGGCAACGCCTGTCAACTGCTGGTTGTGTATGAGAAATCGGTTGGAAACTTTCCTCATGTCAGCACGTTGTAGGTGTCGTCACCGGTGCCAACCTTGTGTGAATGCTCTGAGAAGCTAATCATTTGCATATCACAGCATCTTCTTCCTGTCGGTTAAATTTCTCGTCTGTAGCACGTCATCTTCGTGGTGTAGCAATTTTAATGGCCAGTAGCGTATTCTTTAGGCTACGATGTAAAAAAGGTACTGTATGTGTGAAACCGTCGTCCAGTGTAAGAAAAAGGGCTAATCTGACCAGGATACGTAAATAAATATAAACCTTGTTTCAGGAAAATAAATTTCGTTTCCTGATAATTTTCATTCCCCGGAGAAAAGTCTGGAAAGACGCTCTTCAGCTGGCGGTTGTTTTAAACGCGGCAGGCTGAGCGGTCTGTCAGTCAGTGAGGTGGACGAGAGTACGCAGACAGCTCGAGTGGGGAGCCGAGTAGCGCCCGGCAGACCTGCGGCGCTCGTGCGCCTCGGCGGCGGGCAGCCAGCAGCTGCGCGCAGATAAATGTCTGGCCGGCCGCAGACGTCGTCCGCGGGAGTTCACTGCGGCCGCGATAGGATAGCGCCGGGAAGCCGGAGGGCCTGCCTCCGCCGTAGGGAAACCCGCGCCCGTATCGACTTACGCACGGATCGATGCTTCTCTGGCCGCCCGCAGCGCACAGCGTACCGCTGCTCCTCGCGCTCCTGCCCTCGCTTCCGCCTCGCGACTATCTCTGCCGCTGGCGCGCGTTACTCTCGGTTATGGCTCGCCAAAGGTGCTCCGTACTTATCGCGGCGGAGCGATCGCAGCCATCGATCGCGCGTCAGAACTTACCTCTGGCTTGTAAAATTCAGCCACCAGGCCCGCAGGTCCGAACAGCATACACGGTGATTCAGCTGCCGTTCCCTATGTCTTTTATGCAACCCGCAACGCCTTCAAAAACCACGTGCGAGATTTTCTACATCTGCATCTACATCTACATCCATACTCCGCAAGGAGGAGGGTACCTTGAGTACCTCTATCGGTTCTCCCTTCTATTCCAGTCTCGTATTGCTCGTGGAAAGGATTGTCGGTATGCCTCTGAGTGGGCTCTAATCTCTCTGATTTTATCCTCATGGTCTCTTCGCGAGATATACGTAGGAGGGAGCAATATACTGATTGACTCCTCGGTGAAGGTATGTTCTCGAAACTTCAACAAAAGCCCGTACGGAGCTACTGATCGTCCCTCCTGTATAGTCTTTCGCAGGAATTTATCTGTCATCTCCGTACGCTTTCGCGATTACTAAATGATCCTGTAACGAAGCGCGCTGCTCTCCGTTGGATCTTCTCTATCTCTTCTATCAACCCTATCTGGTACGGATCCCACACTGCTGAGCAGTATTCTCTCGCTCGCTTTGCGCGAACTACCGGGTGATCCGTTTGAGATGTTCTCTGAACAATTTTCTGGAATGTTTGTGAAAATGATGGGAGTTAAGAATTGGTGACCACAATTGGTTGATTTGGGGGCAGAGGACCAGACAGTGACGACATCGGTCCCATCAGATTATGGAACGATGGGGAAGGAAGTCTGCCGTGCCCTTTCAGATGAACCATTCCGGCATTTGCCTGAAGCCATTTAGGGAAATCACGGAAAACTTAAAACAGGATAGGCGGATGCGGGTTCGAACCGTCGTCCTCCTGAATGCAAGTCCAGTGCGCTAACCACTGCGCCACCTCGCTCGGTGTGACCATGCCCCAGTAGGCAAGCCAATGGCACTTACTTTACAGCACAAAAATCAAATTGTAGGAATGTGGCACAAGTTAGTGCACTCAATGTATCTCAACTTTAAGTGAAAATAGTCGTTATGGCATGATAACGCACTCAGTGTACCTTAACGACACACGCATGCACTCACACAGCAGAATTACAGAGCTCGGCTCCAATTTATGATGATGACATGCAAGAGGTAACAAGCGGACAATCAATGCTTAAACTGATGTATGTTCACAGACGAAGCCAAGGATTCAGATGTCTCAAACGAACTCTCAAGAGCCAGCTCTAAAATGAATGTGTAGTTTGGAGCGACCTATGAGAAAGTTTTTGGTCCACTCTTTTTGTGGAAAAAACTCTGTGCCCTCAATTAACCTAAAATGATCGCTCAGTATCTTCTTCCTCAATTACAAGAAGATGGGATACTGGACGCCATTATCTATCAATAGGCCGGCGCTCCACCGCAATGGGCTCTCATAATGGGGAAGCAACTGAACCAGACAATAAATGGATGCCAGTGCGGTCGTGGTGAGCCTATCCCATGGCCTCCAAAACGCCCAATCATAAGGCCTACAGGGTTTATTGTCGGAGGCTGCATCAGGCCAATAGTGTACACACAAACACCATAGTATCTGGTCAACGTATGGAGCCAGATAACAGCAGTCTTTCAGCAAATATGATGTAACTGACAAGTATTTTTAGAGGTCCAGTGTCGTTTATTCTGAATGTTCACGTACCCCAATAAAAGAGCATAGAACTCTTTAGGGTCAACCGTTTAACCATGCACACTCTGCAGTATTCAGTCTGTGCATGATGGAAAGATACTGACAATGAGGAACAGTATTTGAACGAGCCAGTCAATGCGCTAGCGCTAGTATGCAAGTTTTCGATTTGAATTTGTGCTCAGTTCTGTCACCAGGTGCTACTGATATGCCAGTCCGAAATGACAAATGAAAAATATCCTGACGAGTTACTTGTATTTCGTTCCAAGTTCTAACTCGTCTCCCCCTCCCTCCCTCCCTCCCTCCCGAAAAAAACCGATAGACCACCTGCAGCGGGCTGGAACGTCATACGTTGATAGCAGCTGGCCTACTGGATTTAGTCTCCGGGCTACGCTCGCTTGAGTGGCATTTCAAACACCTTTTGGGTTAATCCAGTACACATTGATTTCCTTCTCGTTCTTCTGCTGACTTGATCCCTATCTTAATACGAAAGCAATAATTTAGGATTAACTTACATGCTGTGTTCTTGTCTTATAAGAGGCACTTCGAGGGCAAACTTGCTTTCACCTGTCATTTCAGTGTGAGGCGTTAATCCTATAGTAGAGTAAGCTCGTTTGAAAGGGCGTACTAGAGCAAAAAATCATCGGCGCAGTGAAACGTTGACATTTGGTTCAAACAGGAGAATTTATCCACGAAAGGGAGACATAGTTCTTAGTCTGCGTTCAACACGCACTTTGAAACTGGAAGTCTGCCCTTATTTAATTTGTTTGTCAACATTTTCCTTACAGCAACATCGTCAGTAAAACGACTAAGGTTCTTTAAGTAAGCACACTTCAGAGTAACTGCTTTTTTCAGTAGCTGTACGACTTTTCATGTCAATTCAGAATGACTCCACAGTGAGAGGCATGGTACAGCGTGTGTAACTGAGAAATAAAAACTAAGAGATGTAAGACAGAAACACAGAAAGATCTTACATCTACGTGTGAATACAAACTAGTACACTGAGTCCCTCAACGTCCCATACGAGCTACATCGTACTGAAGGTCCAGACAAAGAAATGCAAAAAAAAGAAAAATAAACGAATGTGCGATTGCTAGCGTGCCGGTGATGACGCGTCAGTTTCCGAGACTGCTGAACACTTCGGACCGCTTCGTACTGTCGTTATAGTCCCGCGTATCGTTCCAACAAGACAAAAGTAAATATTACAAAATGCATACGCTAATTGCGAACACGATATTACATCAGCTGTATGGTTTACTACAGACACATGAAAATTTGTGCCGCACCGTGACTCGAACCCGGGTCTCCCGCTTATAGCGAGCGGCTGCCTCAATCACTTCGGCTATCCGCACAGGACTCAAGGTTCCGTGTACCATAGTGTGTACGTTCCGTACTGCTCGCACACCGTTCGTGTGATTCCCGCATACAGAGAATGTTTTTTCTCGTCAGTTTACAAGCTTTGGCATGAAATACAATTCGTGCAGTATCTACATTTCACAGTGTCTGCATAGTTCCTTCAGACATTTGCATCAAATTACACAGAAAATGGCAAATACAGACGCTGCACAGGCTGTAAAAGGAAATACGTTGGTTGAACTCTAATACATACAACTTTTCCTGCTGCTCGTCGAATGATGAATTTTTCTATCTCTCCCTCCCGTATCACACACACACACAAACAACAAGCGCCACGTTTCGGGATTAACATTGAGAAACTCTAGATTTCGCAAAGCAACACATACGCAAAGCAACACATATGTATGAAATGTGGAGCGACGGCACCAGCTGTGCTCAAATTCATCCGTGCTACCGATTCGGTTCGCAATTCCGCTTCGACAAATATGCATGCAGATCACTTTTCCTCGACGAATGTGCTGTTATTACTAGTAACTGGACACGGACGGAAACATATTGCTGCTATTTTTTAGTTCCCCAGTTCATGAGCCGTCGTCGCCGATCGGACGGCCTGCATCGTCAGCTACAAAGGGACACTGCACATATCGAAAGAGCCATCAACTTTACCCACCATACGAACAAATACACTTTCCCATATCCTGTGTTGCTGTTGTGGCCTTCAGTCCGAAGACTGATATGATGCTGCTCTCGGTGCTGGTCTATCCTCATCTCTCCTTAACTACCACAACCTACATCCATTTGAACCTGTTTACTGTATTCAAACCTTCATCTCCCTCTGCAGTGTTCCCTCCTCCCACCCCATACTTTCCTCCAATAGAAAACTGGCAATTTCGTTGATGCCTCAGAGTGCGTCCTATAAACCTGCCCATGATTTCTTTTTAGTCAAGTTGTACCATACTCTCCAGTTCTATTCAGTACCTCCTCATTAGTTAGGCGATCCACCCATCTAATCTTCAGTGTTATTCTGCACCATATTTCAAAACTCGTATTCTCTTCTTGTCTGAATTGTCTATCGTCCACGTTTCATTTCCATACAACGCTTCAGGAAAATCTTTGCAACACTTAAATTGGTATTACATTTTAACGAATTCTTCTTTTTCTTACTTTCCCTGCCGTCAGTATGCATTTTATACCCTCTCTATTTCGGGCATGGTCAGTTATTTTGCTGTCCAAAAAGAAAATTCATCTACCTTTTGTGTCCCATTTTCTAACCTCACTACCTAAGTATCGTCTGATGTAGTTCAGTTACAACCCATTACCCTTGTTTTAGCTCTGTTTATATTCATCTTGTAATCTCTTTGTGAGATACTATCCTTCCTTCACCGGCTTTTGCAAGGCCTCTGCCGTATCTGACAGAATTACTATGTCATAAGTAAGCTAGGTGGACGTTAATTCACTTCCCATATCTCCCTGTGCTTTCCTTTACTGCTGGCTCAACGATCAGGTTGAGTAACATTTGCGATAGCCTACAACCCTGTCTCACTCTCTTCTCAAGCACTACTTCCCTTTAATCCCCTTCTAATCTCGCAACCGGCCGGGCCATGGTGGCCGAGCAGTTCTAGGCGCTACAGTCTGGAACCGCGCGACCGCTGCGGTCGCAGGTTCGAATCCTGCCTCGGGCATGGATGTGTGTGATGTATTTAGGATAGTTAGGTTTAAGTAGTTCTAAGTTCTATGGGACTGATGACCTCAGAAGTTAAGTCCCATAGTGCTCAGAGCCACTTGAACCATTATTCTCGCAACTGCAGACTGGTTTCTGTACAAGTTGTAAATAACCTTTCGCTCCCTGTATTTTATCCCCTCTACCTTCAGAATTTCAAAGTGGTAGTTCCAGTCAACATCTTCCTCTAAATATACAAATGCTAAAGGCGTGGGTTTCCCTTTCTTTAAGCTATCTTACAGCACAGAACGATGGGTCAGTAATGCCTCGCGTGTTCTTGCATTTTTCCGGAACCCAAACTGATATTCTCCACAGTCGGCTTCTACCAGATTTTCCATTCTTCTGCAGATAATTCATGTCAATATTTTGCAGCTATGACGTATTAAGCAAATGTCTGTAGTATTCACACCATTCAGAACGTGCCTTGTTTGGAACTGGAATTATTATACCCCTCCTGAAGCTTGGGGTGTTTGCCTCACACACACACACATCTTGCTCACAACCTGCAATAATTTGGTCATTCCTGGTTCTCCCAAAGAACTGTGCCATGTACTAGGCTTCTATATTTTTTATAAGACAGATTTTCCCAGAATTATTTAAAGAGGCTCTCTATTCCACGATATTATCGACGTTTATCGATAGATTTCCTTTGGTTAAAAGACAAAAATTCCTAGTCGGACCTCTCTCTGCCCTGTACTGCCTCATCTAAGTTTGGCTGTGAAGAACCTAATTGCACAGTGGATGAAACCCCGCTAACGCACTCTGATAACAGAATGAAAAAAGTGTGTGTGAAAGTTCTGGGAGGGAACGTTGATGAGGGATACCATATTTATTCTCTGTGGACACCCTTAAATAAAGACCTCGGTTGTAAACAGTGGTAAGGGACAAATTTTTTTGAGGAACAGTGCTGTAAGGTTCAAATGGCTCTGAGCACTATGGGACTTAACATCTGAGGTCATCAGTCCCCTAGAACTTAGAACTATTTAAACCTAACCAACCTAAGGACTTCACACACATCCATGCCCGAGGCAGGATTCAAACTTGCGACCGTAGCAGTCGTGCAGTTCCGGACTGAAGCGCGTAGAACCGCTCGGCCACCACGGTCGGCTGTGCTGCAAGGTATCAATAAAATCGCTTACATAAGATATTCAAGTACATGCAATGTGTTTTTTCATTTAGAGAAGTCACTGTTTTCAACAACGTCCGCAGTAAGGACATATATTTGAAATGGTTAATTCTAACCAAAAATTTGCTCTCGAAAATTCGTCAGTTGGCACTTAACATTGTTTATTTCGAAACTGAGTGAACTTAACCTTGGGCAGTGTTGACTTACCACTGTTCACTTGCTGGGCGAGTTGACGAAACTATTTCTAAACCTCTCAAAAATTCTATTTCAAGATGCCCGAATTGATTTAGTTTCTGATAATAAGATTTACTTTAACAATATTGACAAAAATAAAGTAGGACAACCATGAAATTAAATCTGTGATTCAGTACAATATAAATTTAATTCTAGCAACCACCTTACAACAGTACGTAAACAATGTTAGAGATGACCACTATCGCTTCGGCCATCAACTTGTCACATAAATTCACATTAACTCTGATAAGGGCTAACGTTATTTGCTTGATTAAATTTCACCTATTCCTGATTAGCAACAACTTTTTAAAGGCATTTCTGTTCAGGAACGTATTTGAGGATCTTAATCTCAGTCATACGTATCAAACTCATCTTCGTACAATTCGCCCCTGTAAAGCATTTTTCTGGCGCGAACATTGCACGCGTTACTACCACGGCCAGCCATGATTTAGTACTTACCACTGTTTACATCCACACATCCCAAAAATTTGTCGTTAGCGAGAATCTGATATTTCAGCTAGACACGAACTGTTTTATATTCTTGATAACCACGGCTGTTGAAAGGCATGATGTTAATAGTAAGTAAAGTTGTTATTTACCAAAACATAACCGGTTTAGCGGCCTAAAGCGGCATCGTCGGGTGCAACGTATACGATAAAACCGAAGTACAGTGTCAACATATTTTGTGGGTATTAAAATTAATAAAGGAATGGCTAAAATATACTCACAGTCTTAAAAGATCATAGGCAGGCCCATAGCTCGTAGTCAAAATTTGATATTCAGAAAATATCGTCTATACTACAGAGAGCGAAAGGTAAAGAAGACATAGTCTATTCTTTAAAATTTGTCTGCGTCTAGAAAGAAAATAATTTATAGTGAGAGGACGCTAAAAGTTTTTGAAAAAGGGCCGGATAGGCGACAAAAATTGTCACTGCGGCACTATGCAAAGTAATATGTGGAATCTGTCACGTGGTAGTGTCTTAGCAGTATGACGGCAGGACAGCTTCCTGCAGGGCAAAGTGAAAGCGGCCCGCACGAACAACAAAGAGATGCTAGCAGGCTGGCGGAACGACAGCTACGCTCGTGGGCAGTGTGACGTCATACACTCATGACTAGGAGCGCTGGGTCTCTACCTTTACAAGCGAGAATAACACAGAATTTCATTATGTACTAACACCTAATCCTTCAAACAATTACATTTAGCCAGAGTCCTATGGTGCTTTAATCCCAATTAGTTATTTAACGTGAATCGTGCATTTTCGTTTTTATATCTAAAAATTTCTAATTCCTCTAATACATTCAAAATATGTTTTTTATGAAGTATTTTTAAATTTTCTGAAGGGCTTGTGATGCTGTGTCCCTGTTCGCGTAAGTGCTCTGTTAATGCTGATCGTGGATTACTTAAGTTAAAGTGTTCCTTAACAGCGCACTTACGCGAAACGGAGTGCAGGTTCACAAATTTAAAAATACTTCACAAAAAGAAAAAAAACATATTTTGAATATGTTAGAGGAAGTAGAAATTTTTAGATATGAAAACGAAAACGCGCAGTTCACGTAGAATGTCAACTGGAATTAAATCAACATAGCATTCTGGATAAATTTGATTGTTTTCATGATTAGGTGTTAGTATATAATAAAATTCTGTATTATTCTAGCATTGAAAGGTAGCGAGCGACCCAGCGCTCCTACTCATTAGTATATGACGTCACTGTGTCCACAAGGATAGCTTCCGTTCCGCCAGCCAGCTAGTCTCTCTTTGTCGTTCATGCTGAGCGCTTTCATTTTGCCCTGCACGGAGATTCCCTGCCGTCCCACTGATAACACAAGGTCATCCGTTATTTTGCACATGTTGTTGTTGTTGTTGTTGTTGTGGTCTTCAGTCCTGAGACTGGTGTGATGCAGCTCTCCATGCTACTCTATCCTGTGCAAGCTTCTTCATCTCCCAGTACCTACTGCAACCTACATCCTTCTGAATCTGCTTAGTGTATTCATCTCTTGGTCTCCCTCTACGATTTTTACCCTCCACGCCGCCCTCCATACTAAATTGGTGATCCTTTGATGCCTCAGAACATGTCCTACCAACCGATCCCTTCTTCTGGTCAAGCTGTGCCACAAACTTCTCTTCTCCCCAATCCTATTCAATACTTCCTCATTAGTTATGTGGTCTACCCATCTAATCTTCAACATTCTTCTGTAACACCACATTTCGAAAGCTTCTATTCTCTTCTTCTCCAAACTATTTATCGTCCATGCTTCAGTTCCATAAATGGCTACGCTCCATACAAATACTTTCAGAAACAACTTCCTGACGTTTAAATCTATACTCGATCTTAACAAATTTCTCTTCTTCAGAAATGCTATCCTTGCCATTGCCAGTCTACATTTGATATCCTCTCTACTTCGACCATCACCAGTTATTTTGCTCCCTAAATAGCAAAACTCATTTACTACTTTAAGTGTCTCATTTCCTAATCTAATTCCCTCAGCATCACCCGACTTAATTCGACTACATTCCATGATCCTCGTTTTGCTTTTGTTGATGTTCATCTTAGCCGGCCGAAGTGGCAGTGCGGTTAAAGGCGCTGCAGTCTGGAACCGCAAGACCGCTACGGTCGCATGTTCGAATCATGCCTCGGACATGGATGTTTGTGATGTCCTTAGGTTAGTTAGGTTTAACTAGTTCTAAGTTCTAGGGGACTAATGACCGCAGCAGTTGAGTCCCATAGTGCTCAGAGCCATTTGAACCATTTGATGTTCATCTTATATCCTCCTTTGAAGACGCTATCCATTCCATTCAACTGCTCTTCCAAGTCCTTTGCTGTGTCTGACAGAATTACAATGTCATCGGCGAACCTTAAAGTTTTTATTTCTTCTCCATGGATTTTAATACCTACTCCGAATTTTTCTTTTGTTTCCTTTACTGCTTGCTCAATATACAGATTGAATAACATCGGGGAGAGGCTACAACCCTGTCTTACTCCCTTCCCAACAACTGCTTCCCTTTCATGTCCCTCGACTCTTATAACTGCCATCTGGTTCCTGTACAAATTGTAAATAGCCTTTCGCTCCCTGTATTTTACCCCTGCCACCTTTAGAATTTGAAAGAGAGTATTCCAGTCAACATTGTCAAAAGCTTTCTCTAAGTCTACAAATGCTAGAAATGCAGGTTTGCCTTTCCTTAATCTTTCTTCTAAGATCAGTCGTAAGGTCAGTATTGCCTCACGTGTTCCAGTATTTCTACGGAATCCAAACTGATCTTCCCCGAGGTCGGCTTCTACCAGATTTTCCATTCGTCTGTAAAGAATTCGTGTTAATATTTTGCATCTGTGGCTTATTAAACTGATTGTTCGGTAATTTTCACATCTGTCAACACCTGCTTTCTTTGGGATTGGGATTATTATATTCTTCTTGAAGTCTGAGTGTATTTCGCCTGTCTCATACATCTTGCTCACCAGATGGTAGAGTTTTGTCAGGAGTGGCTCTCCCAAGGCCGTCAGTAGTTCCAATGGAATGTTGTCTACTCCGGGGGCCTTGTTTCGACTCAGGTCTTTCAGTGCTCTGTCAAACTCTTCACGCAGTATCGTATCTCCCATTTTATCTTCATCTACATCCTCTTCCATTTCCATAATATTGTCCTCAAGTACATCGCCCTTGTATAGACCCTCTATATACTCCTTCCACCTTTCTGCTTTCCCTTCTTTGCTTAGAACTGGGTTTCCATCTGAGCTCTTGATGTTCATACAAGTGGTTCTCTTATCTCCAAAGGTCTCTTTAATTTTCCTGTAGGCAGTATCTATCTTACCCCTAGTGAGATAAGCCTCTACATCTTTACATTTGTCCTCTAGCCATCCCTCCTTAGCCATTTTGCACTTCCTGTCGATCTCATTTTTGAGACGTTTGTATTCCTTTTTGCCTGCTTCATTTACTGCATTTTTATATTTTCTCCTTTCATCAATTAAAATCAATATTTCTTCTGTTACCCAAGGATTTCTACTAGCCATCGTCTTTTTACCTACTTGATCCTCTGCTGCCTTCACTACTTCATCCCTCAAAGCCACCCATTCTTCTTCTACTGTATTTCTTTCCCCCATTCCTGTCAATTGTTCCCTTATGGTCTCCCTGAAACTCTGTACAACCTCTGGTTCTTTCAGTTTATCCAGGTCCCATCTCCTTAAGTTCCCACCTTTTTGCAGTTTCTTCAGTTTTAATCTACAGGTCATAACCAATAGATTGTGGTCAGAGTCCACATCTGCCCCTGGAAATGTCTTACAATTTAAAACCTGGTTCCTAAATCTCTGTCTTACCATTATATAATCTATCTGATACCTTTTAGTATCTCCAGGGTTCTTCCATGTATACAACCTTCTTTCATGATTCTTAAACCAACTGTTAGATATGATTAAGTTGTGCTCTGTGCAAAATTCTACCAGGCGGCTTCCTCTTTCATTTCTTAGCCCCAATCCATATTCACCTATTACGTTTCCTTCTCTTCCTTTTGTTACTACCGAATTCCAGTCACCCATGACTATTAAATTTTCGTCACCCTTCACTATCTGAATAATTTCTTTTATTTCATCATACATTTCTTCAATTTCTTCGTCATCTGCAGAGCTAGTTGGCATATAAACTTGTACTACTGTAGTAGGTGTGGGCTTCGTATATATCTTGGCCACAATAATGCGTTCACTATGCTGTTTGTAGTAGCTTACCCGCATTCCTATTTTCATATTCATTATTAAACCTACTCCTGCATTACCCCTATTTGATTTTTTGTTTATAACCCTGTAGTCACCTGACCAGAAGTCTTGTTCCCCCTGCCACCGAACTTCACTAATTCCCACTATATCTAACTTTAACCTATCCATTTCCCTTTTTAAATTTTCTAACCTACCTGCCCGATTAAGTGATCTGACATTCCACGCTCCGATCCGTAGAACATCAGTTTTCTTTCTCCTGATAACGACATCCTCTTGAGTAGTCCCCGCCCGGAGATCCGAATGGGGGACTATTTTCCTCCGGAATATTTTACCCAAGAGGACGCCATCATCATTTATCCATACAGTAAAGCTGCATGCCCTCGGGAAAAATTACGGCCGTAGTTTCCCCTTGCTTTCAGCCGTTCGCAGTACCAGCACAGCAAGGCCGTTTTGGTTATTATTACAAGGCCAGATCAGTCAATCATCCAGACTGTTGCCCTTGCAACTACTGAAAATGGTGCTGCCCCTCTTCAGGAACCACACGTTTCCACATAGTAATTTGTATATCACCGCGTGTAATCGTGTAAGCAGTGACAATTTTTTGTCGCCAGTCCGGTCCCTTTTTAATAACTTTCATGTCCACTCATTATAAAATATATATTTATTTGTTTTTAGATGCAGGTTATTAATTTTAATATCCGCAAAATGCGTTGACCCTCTACTTTGCTATTTACCATATACGTTGCACCTGACGATGTGGCTTTAAGCCGCGAAACCAGTTGTTTATTAAAACAGCTATTTTCCCAGCTGTTAGTGGAGTTCTTCCTAGCATCGTTTCAGATAAGAGGCACCATCTCTCGTTTTATCGTGGAACTGTGAGCTAAAATAAATAAAGCACATTAGTCATGTTTTAGAGCCAATAATTCTGTTTCTTATCGACTGTCACTTACCACTGTTTATAGCTGGGGTCATCAAATTAATTTCATATTTTCTTGTGGTTTCTTTAGTTTCGTTAGGCTGACATGCCAAACCTGTGTTGCTGTGCTGCAAATCTGGATCTAGTAAAACTAATGTAAATTTTGAACACTAGTACAAAACGGAGCCAAATCCGAGGGACTTATCTGACTTACATCTTTATTTTCTTCTCCCATTTACCTCAGAAGGGTTACAAAGCACCTTGTCGAATCTTAAATCAAGAAGTTCCAATTTTTTACACCTCCTATACGTATCTTCTTCCTACTCTTTTGATATCAAGCAGAACTGAGGCGTTGGCAGCAGAGATATGGACGGCCAAATAAGCTCCTAATTGCTAGTGTAATACATCAAGACGAAGAAATATAAATATTACTGTAATTCACGAAACTGAACGGATCAATTTACGTCGTAGCGGGGAAGAGGTGGTAGGCGTGTAATATGACAGAAAGGAGGGCGGAGTCTCATTGAAGATAGCTCCAAAACCTTTCACAATCTTTTACGGATTTCCAGTCCGCTGAATCTCGCCAGTTTGCCTCCGGCAAAAACACACAAAAAAGAGATAAAGTAACCTACAATCTGCTTTAATGTTCACTCGTTGATCGAATTGGCTTGGACGTTGTAGCTACTGTAATTTATTTCCCCTCTTGTATTTATGTGGTCTATGAAATGAATGACTTTTCTCTTTCTCGTTGTTTAATCTGACCTTCCATCGTCTCTCAGTGCGTCACCTGAGTGTCGGCAGTTACACGTCGCTCTAACATGCACGTACGGAGGAATAATCGCCTTACAGCTGACGCACAGTTTGTGTATGTTGATCCTCCTTATTTGTAATGCACTTGCTCCAGCGTTTGTTTCGGAACTGGAATTCAGAACCGATTACGCTGATGAGCTAATATATACGAAACGACTTATGAATGTTAAGGGTAGGTTTACTACCTTCGGCCCGAAAAAAGCATGTTCCTTGAGAATTTTTATCACAATATGTGTTAGAGATATCGATGTCATATTTTACCAAAATTTTTATTGATATTTCCTCTACAAACTGGAATTTTTTCGGCCGGAAATGTCGAAGAGCAAAGGCGGAAGTGCCGTCGGAACGAGACAAAATTTCGATGTAGACCTCCACGCGCGGTATGTCACAGGTCAGCCGGCTCGTCTGAAATCGAAATTGAGTTGACGTTAGCGAAGTATGTAAGATTCTTTAGGAGCTGTACGTCGCTTAAGTTATTTGGACCATAGGCAACAAAAAGGCGGCCATTTGAAAAAGAAAAAGAAAATAGGGTTTGTTTCATCCAATTTTGTCCGGCCGAAGTGGCCGTGCGGTTAAAGGCGCTGCAGTCTGGAACCGCAAGACCGCTACGGTCGCAGGTTCGAATCCTGCCTCGGGCATGGATGTTTGTGATGTCCTTAGGTTAGTTAGGTTTAACTAGTTCTAAGTTCTAGGGGACTAATGACCTCAGCAGTTGAGTCCCATAGTGCTCAGAGCCATCCAATTTTCGACTTCGTCGGCGAAGTAAAAATATTTAAAGTTGATGGATCGGGATAAAAGTGGTACAACTCCTAGACGATTTAGTTAGCTTCGTCGGAAACTAAGAATCATGCCAATCGGTGCAGTAGATTTGAAGTTACCATATCGCGCGATAAAAAAAGTCATTTCGAGAAAAACGCGTTTGAAGTTTTTACTACATATAAATGCAGTATTATGTAACTTACGTTCGATCTGCTATTCGGGACCCATATACTAGTCCTTCCTCTTCCTCACAGAGGGTGTTCTGCTCGATCTGGGCCATCCTGCGGCGAATAGAGTCCCAGGGTGACGTCCATCGTTGTCATGGTCTTCAGAATTTCTGAATACCCTTCGTTAAAGCTGCTCACTGCCAGGAAAGCCGCAATCTCCACAGTCTTCACACCAGAATGCAAATGCTTTGGGGCTAACTTCCAAACACACGCGTTCAAACTTTCATTTGAATTTCGTGTGTTTCCTCCCAAGCACCGGTACAATAACTCGTCCTCCGAAAGAAAAAAACTGGTGTGTGAAAAGGGCCGATTTCAGACACGCGCATTTTTTTGTACAACCACGAATAACAAACATTTCCGTTCCTTATTCGGAAAAACCGTTTCAGGGGTGGATTCTAAACACTTTTATGGATCCAAAAATGCAGTTTAATAAAATCGATTTTTTGAACCAAAAGATAGTAAACCTCCCCTTAAGAACGGTGACACTGTTCGTGAAGCTGCTAATGAATTTGAATTCCCTATCGTTCTTGCAAGTAAAGATACGTGAATTATTTTACACGTGAGTATGTGTTAGTTCATCCCTTACATGAAAATTACTCAAGTTCACTTGAAGATTAGAATTTCTTCACAAGACAGATCAACTTAATAAAGTTATGCTGGTCGCTCCAGCAGAGAGTACATAATGTTTTAATAAAAGGCTTCTTTAATAACCCTCTAATACCAGATTTCCTGCAAGGCGAATAAAATTAGGATGGTGTTCGTGATTGAGTAGTAATAAGTTATGCTTATACGTAAAAAATCGTAAATAATGTTTTAAAGATTATCGTACTGCTACAGCATAAAAAATTGCTCGTGGGTAACCGAATTACAGACACCAGCTAGAGGCCTGTAATATTTTCTCTCGCACGGGCCACAGCAGCGACGGCTTGTGACTGAAACACGGCGAGTCATCGAAGGCACTGGGTTAGCCATTCCGCTCAATAGCTACCGACAGCTTGTTAGTTTCATGTTCCATGGATAATTTGCACGATAAATCGTAATGTTGCGAAACGAGACACTTCCCATTCACATCGAAAATTATTTCGAAAATATGGCTACATGCTGCACATTTATAAAGTTTTTTCGTCTTTTTTCCCAATCAAAATAAAAATATAAGGTAAAGGCCCTAGTACCGTCCCTGCTCCTAATTTTGTCTCCTTAGGAATTTTCTGTTTCCGCGACTGGTAACAAATATTTAAATGCGCGTGCGTGACCTGAGTCCATTTAAAGAAGTGTGTGTTTCATGCAGCACGTGTAGGTTCCGTGTACTGGGGAATTCAGTTTTTTATGCTGAGGTGGCTTAGTGCAGCAGTCAAACAACCTGCAATTCCTAGTGTGAGCAATGATTTGTGTTTAGATATTCGGTCGTATTTCAGTCGTGTGTTGTTCTTTCTGGTGTGTAAGCGTTATATTCAAGAGTTTGACCTATATTTCTGTAACGGCCAATATAATAAAATAGGGGATGTTCATAATTTCGTGCCCCGTCCATTTCCTATTTTCGTCCCAGGAATGAAATTGAGAACTTATATTGAAAATAGATTTTATTTGCTATTTTCATAGATTACTTTACTTTTCTCATATGAGGGAAAGCGAGCCGAGAGATATGAATTCGTTACGGAAACTACTTGGTCTGTTACCACGAAACTTAATCTTCATCTACGTGGACACACACATCCAAATGGGAAATATCTTCAGAAGGCTTAAAAACCTTGAAAACTTTGTTCATTCATGGCCTTAAATTAATTTATAACAGTCAAAGTATTTGGCATTGTTGGAATGGAAAACTATGTTTAAATTAACTGTACCTTCGAGATTTTAGTTGGGGACGAAATTGCGAACGGTCTTCTTACATTTTTGTTTTCGCAGTGTTGACGTTTCTATCAAATACTGGCTTCAAAATGATACGACAATTTAATTGTAACTTTCCTGCAAGAGTACATTAAATTCAGGAATGTTGTTGTTGTTGTTGTTGTTGTGGTCTTCAGTCCTGAGACTGGTTTGATGCAGCTCTCCATGCTACTCTATCCTGTGCAAGCTTTTTCATCTCCCAGTACCTACTGCAACCTACATCCTTCTGAATCTGCTTAGTGTATTCATCTCTTGGTCTCCCTTTACGATTTTTACCCTCCACGCTGCCCTCCAATACTAAATTGGTGATCCCTTGATGCCTCAGAACATGTCCTACCAAACGATCCCTTCTTCTGGTCAAGTTGTGCCACAAACTTCTCTTCTCCCCAATCCTATTCAATACTTCCTCATTAGTTATGTGATCTACCCATCTAATCTTCAGCATTCTTCTGTAGCACCACATTTCGAAAGCTTCTATTCTCTTCTTGTCCAAACTATTTATCGTCCATGTTTCACTTCCATACATGGCTACACTCCATACGAATACTTTCAGAAATGACTTCCTGACACTTAAATCAATACTGGATGTTAACAAATTTCTCTTCTTCAGAAACGCTTTCCTTGCCATTGCCAGCCTACGTTTTATATCCTCTCTACTTCGACCATCATCAGTTATTTTGCTCCCCAAATAGCAAAACTCCTTTACTACTTTAAGTGCCTCATTTCCTAATCTAATTCCCTCAGCATCACCCGAATTAATTAGACTACATTCCATTATCCTTGTTTTGCTTTTGTTGATGTTCATCTTATATCCTCCTTTCAAGACACTGTCCATTCCATTCAACTGCTCTTCCAAGTCCTTTGCTGTCTCTGACAGAATTACAATGTCATCGGCGAACCTCAAAGTTTTTATTTCTTCTCCATGAATTTTAATACCTATTCCGAATTTTTCTTTTGTTTCCTTTACTGCTTGCTCAATATACAGATTGAACAACATCGGGGAGAGGCTACAACCCTGTCTTACTCCCTTCCCAACCACTGCTTCCCTTTCATGTCCCTCGACTCTTATAACTGCCATCTGGTTTCTGTACAAATTGTAAATAGCCTTTCGCTCCCTGTATTTTACCCCTGCCACCTTTAGAATTTAAAAGAGAGTATTCCAGTCAACATTGTCAAAAGCTTTCTCTAAGTCTACAAATGCTAGAAACGTAGGTTTGCCTTTCCTTAATCTTTCTTCTAAGATAAGTCGTAAGGTCAGTATTGCCTCACGTATTCCAGTGTTTCTACGGAATCCAAACTGATCTTCCCCGAGGTTGGCTTCTACTAGTTTTTCCATTCGTCTGTAAAGAATTCGTGTTAGTATTTTGCAGCTGTGACTTATTAAGCTGATAGTTCGGTAATTTTCACATCTGTCAACACCTGCTTTCTTTGGGATTGGAATTATTATATTCTTCTTGAAGTCTGAGGGTATTTCGCCTGTTTCATACATCTTGCTCACCAGATGGTAGAGTTTTGTCAGGACTGGCTCTCCCAAGGCCGTCAGTAGTTCCAATGGAATATTGTCTACTCCGGGAGCCTTGTTTCGACTCAGGTCTTTCAGTGCTCTGTCAAACTCTTCACGCAGTATCATATCTCCCATTTCATCTTCATCTACATCCTCTTCCATTTCCATAATATTGTCCTCAAGTACACCGCCCTTGTATAGACCCTCTATATACTCCTTCCACCTTTCTGCTTTCCCTTCTTTGGTTAGAACTGGGTTTCCATCTGAGCTCTTGATATTCATACAAGTCGTTCTCTTATCTCCAAAGGTCTCTTTAATTTTCCTGTAGGCGGTATCTATCTTACCCCTAGTGAGATAGGCCTCTACATCCTTACATTTGTCCTCTAGCCATCCCTGCTTAGCCATTTTGCACTTCCTGTCGATCTCATTTTTGAGACGTTTGTATTCCTTTTTGCCTGTTTCACTTACTGCATTTTTATATTTTCTCCTTTCATCAATTAAATTCAATATTTCTTCTGTTACCCAAGGATTTCTACTAGCCCTCGTCTTTTTACCTACTTGATCCTCTGCTGCCTTCACTACTTCATCCCTCAAAGCTACCCATTCTTCTTCTACTGTATTTATTTCCCCCATTCCTGTCAATTGCTCCCTTATGCTCTCCCTGAATCTCTGTACAACCTCTGGTTCTTTTAGTTTATCCAGGTCCCATCTCCTTAAATTCCCACCTTTTTGCAGTTTCTTCAGTTTTAATCTACAGGTCATAACCAATAGATTGTGGTCAGAGTCCACATCTGCCCCTGGAAATGTCTTACAATTTAAAACCTGGTTCCTAAATCTCTGTCTTACCATTATATAATCTATCTGATACCTTTTAGTATCTCCAGGGTTTTTCCATGTATACAACCTTCTTTCATGATTCTTAAACCAAGTGTTAGGTATGATTATGTTGTGCTCTGTGCAAAATTCGACCAGGCGGCTTCCTCTTTCATTTCTGTCCCCTAATCCATATTCACCTACTATGTTTCCTTCTCTCCCTTTTCCTACACTCGAATTCCAGTCACCCATGACTATTAAATTTTCGTCTCCCTTCACAATCTGAATAATTTCTTTTATTTCATCATACATTTCTTCAATTTCTTCGTCATCTGCAGAGCTAGTTGGCATATAAACTTGTACTACTGTAGTAGGCGTGGGCTTCGTATCTATCTTGGCCACAATAATGCGTTCACTATGCTGTTTGTAGTAGCTTACCCGCATTCCTATTTTCCTATTCATTATTAAACCTACTCCTGCATTACCCCTATTTGATTTTGTGTTTATAACCCTGTAGTCACCTGACCAGAAGTCTTGTTCCTCCTGCCACCGAACTTCACTAATTCCCACTATATCTAACTTCAACCTATCCATTTCCCTTTTTAAATTTTCTAACCTACCTGCCCGATTAAGGGATCTGACATTCCACGCTCCGATCCGTAGAACGCCAGTTTTCTTTCTCCTGATAACGACATCCTCTTGAGTAGTCCCCGCCCGGAGATCCGAATGGGGGACTATTTTACCTCCGGAATATTTTGCCCAAGAGGACGCCATCATCATGTAATCATACAGTAAAGCTGCATGCCCTCGGGAAAAATTACGGCTGTAGTTTCCCCTTGCTTTCAGCCGTTCGCAGTACCAGCACAGCAAGGCCGTTTTGGTTACTGTTACAAGGCCAGATCAGTCAATCATCCAGACTGTTGCCCTTGCAACTACTGAAAAGGCTGCTGCCCCTCTTCAGGAACCACACGTTTGTCTGGCCTCTCAACAGATACCCCTCCGTTGTGGTTGCACCTACGGTACGGCTATCTGTATCGCTGAGGCACGCAAGCCTCCCCACCAACGGCAAGGTCCATGGTTCATGGGGGGGAGGAATTCAGGAATATATATAATTCAGGAATATATATACCAATTTGTAGCCTTTGCCGTAATTTTTCAGGGCTTATACAGGTCCTAACATACTATGGTGACGAAATTTGGGCCCATAGCTTACAGGGGTGAGTTAATAATTCCACCGACCTCCTTTTACGCTTTACAATAACAGAAATTCTTACACGGAACAGGATAAACTTTTTCAGGTTGTTTACAAATTTTACTTCGCGGTCTGTCAGACATTTTATATCACTGGGTAAGTAAGTGATCAAAAATTTTTGTTGCAGCATTGTGCACTCCTTTTTGAGCTAAACGCAATCTTGATGTCAAGTAACGAATGGCATTTTTCCTTCTGGTGTTGTAATTATGTACATCATTGCTCCTCTTTGACTGCAGTGGATTATTTACAACGAACTTAGTGAGGAAATAAATATACAGTGAAGCAGTACACAGAGTGCACAACTCCTTAAACAGATATCTACAAGACGATCGTGGTTGAGTACCATATATTATTCTTACAGCACATTTTTGAGCGATGAAGAATGATTTAGTTAGAGTTCTCCCAGAACACTATTCCGTAGGACATTACTGAATGAGGATATGCAAAATACGTAAGCTTACTGATTTGTCTCTTTCCAGGATTTACAGTTATTCTAAATGAAAATGTAACTGAAATAAGTTGTTTTGCGAGTTCCAGAATGTGCTGTGTCCAGTTTCAATACTCATCTCACGGAAATTGTTCCAAGCCGTATCCAGGACGCGCACATCTCGCTCCTTTTTGTGTGCTCAGTAGATTCGACATCATGCGATCCGATGGGTTTCACAAGCACCTTCAAACTATTCTGACAAAATTGGGCATGACGTCTTGCCGCTGGTACAGTTCATGAACGAAACGCTGTAGGTGATCAAACGGACGTTTGTACCAGGCATTAGGTTTTGCGCCGGTCGCTAGTGAGAGGGGTGGCAAACAAATACTTCCACGTCCTGGCTGAACGCTATCCTATTGGCTAGCGGGATGCGCCAACTCTTTATAATCATGTTACTTCGCCTGCACCAATGTCTGCCATGACTCGTCAGTCAAGGCGAACCATTCCAAGTTTCGACTGTGACCTCTTGCATCAACAAGCTATAACTAAAGATAGTTGATAATGGCGGGGACAGTTTTCTCTTGAGTACCCCCAACAAAGTCTGGGCACAGTTGCTCGCGAAAATCTCTGTATCTGTGCGGTGTTGCAAATACAATGAAACGCCAAAGAAACTGGCTCAAATGGTTCAAATGGCTCTCTGCACTATGGGACTGTGGTCATCAGTCCCCTAGAACTTAGAGCTACTTAAACCTAACTAACCTAAGGACATCACACACATCTATGCCCTAGGCAGGATTCGAACCTGCGACCGTAGCAGTCCCCCGGTTCCGGACTGAGCGCCTAGAAAAGAAACTGGCAGAGGCATGCGTATTTAAGTAAAAGATATATGTAAACAGGCATAATACTGCGCTGCGGTCGGCAACGCCTACATAAGACGAGTGTCTAACGCTTGTTAGATCGGTTACTGCTGCTACAATGGCGGGTTATCAAGATTAAGTTCGAACGTAGAACAGTCGGCGCACGAGCAATGGGATACAGCATCTCCGAGGTACCGATGAAGTGGGGATTTTCCCGTATGATCATTTCACTAGTGCGCCGCTGATATCAGGAATCCGGTCCAATCAAATCTCCAACACAGCTGCGACCGGAAAAAGATCCTGCAAGAACGCGACCTACGACGACTGAAGGGAATCGTTCGACGTGACAGAAGTGCAACCATTCCGAAAAATTGTTGCAGATTTCAATGCTGGGCCATCAACAAGTGTCAGCGTGCGAACCATTCAACGAAACTTTATCGCTAAGGGCTTTCGGAGCCGAAGGGCCACCCGTGTACTGTTGATAACTGCACGACACAAAGCTTTACACCTCGCCTGGGACCGTCAACACTGACACTGGACTGTTGATGACTGAAAACATGCTGCGTGGTCGGTCGAGTCTCGTTTCAGGTTATATCAAGCGGATGCACGTGTACGGGTAGGGAGACAACGGCATGAATCCATTGACCCTGCATGTCAGTGGGGGACTGTTCAAGCTGGTGGAGTCTCTGTAACGGTGTGTCGCGTATGCAATTGGAGTCATGTGAAAGGCTGATACGTCTAGATACGACCCTGACAGATGACACCTTTGTAAGCATCCTATCTGATAACATGCATCCATTCATGTCCATTGTGCATTCCGACGGACTTGGGCAATTCCAGCAGGAGAATCGGACACCCCACACGTCCAGAATTGGTGCAGAGTGGCTCCAGGAACACTGAGTTTACACTTCCGCTAACCACCAAACTCCGCAGACATGAACATCACTGAGCATATGTGAGATACCTTGCAACGTGCTGTTCAGAAAAGATCTCCACCTCCTCGTACTCTTACGGATTTATGGACAGGAATGCAGGATTCATCGTGTCAATTCCCTCCGGCACTACTTCAGACATTAACCGAGTCGACGCCACATCGTGTTGCGGCACTTTCGCGTGCTCGTGGGGGCTCTACACGATATTACGCAAGTTTACCAATTTCTTTGGCTCTTCAGTGTAGTTTCCTTTGGATGTGGCACCAAGGATATGGTCGCATTACAATGCCGTGATATCGGACTGTGGCGACTGGTATAGTCTCTCTCTAAGACACTGTAGGTGCCCTTAATTCCTCACGTGAGTATGTGAACATCTGTGTAAGCATACATCTGAAGATCTAATGCATATTTTGCAATGAAATGATAATTAAATGGACACCTTAGCTGCAAACAGACGTTGATGTACTTCACTGGGGACATGTGGAAAATGTGTGCCCCGACCGGGACTCGAACCCGGGATCTCCTGCTTACATGGCAGACGCTCTATCCATCTGAGCCACCGCGGGCACAGAGGATAGTGCGTCTGCAGGGACTTATCCCTTGCACGCTCCCCGTGAGACCCACATTCCCAACATGTCCACAGCACTACATTCGTAGTGCGCCTAATAGATGTTTGCATCATACTCATTACACGTGGCAGTGTTTATCAGTCGTTCAATTTCTCGACGACAGAAATTTTGTCGGTGTTCGCGGAGCCATTGGAGAACCGCTCCGTGAACTTCCTTGGCGTTGCGTAATATCTTTCCCACATATGTACTTCGAGCTTAGCGATTGGCTGGACGTTATCGTCTGTGTTCGACGTCGATGTGTTTCCTTGGCGATCAATATCATCCGTAACGAAATTTTCTCTCTGTATCGGAGTATGCGCTGATATGAAACTTCATGGCAGATTACAACTGTGTGCCGGACCGAGACTCGAACTCCAGATCTTTGGCTTCACGGGCAAGTGTTCTACCATCTGAGATGTCCAAGCACGACTGACGGCCTGTCCTCACAGCTTTAATTCGGCCAGTAACTCGTCTCCTACTTTCCAAACATCACAGAAGCTCTCCTGCAGGAGAACTGAAGCTGTGAGGACGGGTCGCGAGTTGTTCTTGGGTCTCTCAGATGGTAGAGCACTTGCCCACGAAAGGCAAAGGTCTCGAGTTCGAGTCCCGGTCCCGCACACAGTTGTAATCTACCAGAAAGTTTCAGTATCGTCCATGTCTGTGCGGACTTTCTTAAACTGTTGGCATCATGTCACTGGGGCTGGACGTGATAACTCATTTGGTCTATACGTCGCCTGAATTCCGTGTTAGTTCTATGTGAAATTTAGACGTTCTTTCCCGCTTACTTCAGCTCTGCTGTCCGTTTCCGGTTGCCGCGTCATTTCAGCACCACACTGTGATAAGTACCGCAGCAGAACCGTGTCTGCAGGAAGCCCAGAACATGTACTACCTTCTGTCAATGCGTCATTCTGGTGTGCAGTGACCTTAGCATGGGACGACATGTGTAACTTTCTTTGTGAAGTTCCTAGGTATGTCCAGAGGCAGATGTAATTTTGCCTTTTCGAGAGATTTTCTGCGTTATTTGCCTGTATTTGTCATTTTAAAATGGCCATAAAGGTGACAGTACTGTTCCTTTTTTTCTAATAATTGCAGTCGAATAAAGAAACAAAAACTTCACGTATAAAGTTTTCTAGATATGTTGTTCTCCGCCTTTCAGCGTGCACGTTGATACTACATCCACGAGCTTCCCGCCGAGTGCTCTTCGGACATTATCACTTGACAATGATCAAGGACATTTGGGTTGAAAACTCGTCTAGAAGCACCTGGAAGTCCGAGCACCTGGAAGTCCGAGAAGATTTTATTGTGCTGTATCGCCGCGAGAGTGTGCACTCATACGTGTTTTAGGTTATTACGAATACGCGGAAAATACAATAAAAAAGTTGTACAGTAGTGTCTAAGAAGAAAATATACAGCTTTTATGAAAAAAATTCACTTACAATTTGCGTATCCAACGGTCATGTTGCACCCTCAGAGTAATGGTGGTCAACCACGACTGAAATCCTTGATAATAGCATGTGTTCAACTGCTACTGGAGTTTTGTGATAGGCTAGAATGCTGGGGTCACAGTGGGATGCTGACTGATAGAAACACAATACGCATTTACAGTTCCTAAAATCGTGTTTTGAAATGAGGAAGTGGAAGATATTGGAACACACAGTAGCAATATTGTCTTCAGGCTTTCGCAGAACTGATGTTGTTCCAACTTCACGTACTACATTATTCAGCTTTGCTGACATTTCGAATTTGTCCGGATAAAATCTGCGTAACTCTGAAGAGGAAATTTACGTACCGAGTCACTTGCGACTGAAAAACATATCACCTTGAATACGCGGTACACACTATTGCGTGAGATAAACAGCAGAGGCTGCGGTGCTGGCAGCATTCATTTAGACACGAGGACCCACACACAGTAGCTGCGCAGCGAGCCGTTATCCAGAGCAGGTACGCGCTGTGTCAGCGGGAACCGCAGGTCTGACTCTGCTGCACGTTCGTCATGTGCTTCCGCCCGACGCTTCGTTGTTTGGCGTAGCCACGCGGTGACGTGGTGTGCTTCATCTCTCCTTCTTCGTTCTGCGTACTGCATGGTTCTAACCGGTTACGCTGAAGTCACTGACTTGAGCATAAAACAGGCAACTTAATACCATCACGTACTTTTATATTACTTCTATGTACGAAACCGGTGGGTGGTGATCGAATCGATCAAAGAAATACAACAATCAGTTCCTTTTATTCCCCAAGGAGTGTGTCGGACATTTTCTTGTCTTCAGCTGGTTTAGTTCAGTTATCTGAACATAATCATCGTTGTTTTATCGAATTGCACTTTCAATGTAGGAGTTACACCTGTGCGGGATAACTACTTCAAATTCCATGCTATTCCAGAGGCATATTAAGGTCTGCATGACAGGTAAAGAATACCTGATTTATTGCTGTTGTCAGTAGTTCCTTCTATTTTTGATTTCTAGTTATACTCACTGCTATAATACATTTTTGGAATACGAGATGTGGCTGATGGTGCCACAGATTAAGTATGTATGCACCGAAGATAAACGACCAACAGCAGTAGTGTGAAGCCTCAGTCGAATGCGGCATCTCTGGTGTCTGTAGACAAATGAGTGTGGCAGTGCCCTTTCTTTGTGTAAGAACTTTTGTTTTGTTTTACTGGAAAAATAAGTGGAATAATGCAGTAACGAACTCTCATGAAGTTTCACATTAAACTTAGAAAATTTGCTTTTGAAACCTATTGTAAAGAAGTGTATGGCGAAGACTTTATTACGTATGCGAGTTTTTGAGTGGTTCAAGCCTTTCTAAGATGGACGAGAACACGTTGAATTTGGTTCACGTTTGGACCGGCCTTCAACCACTAAAACGGATGAAAATATCGAAAAATTGGTAATCTTATTCGATCTGACTGTTGGTTGAGTATTCGTTCGACTGCTTAAACTGCAGATATTAACATATAATGCTAAAGGGAATTTTTATATATTCCATTTAACTTGAGGAAATTGTGTGCGAAATTTGATGCCGAAAATTCTCACAATCAAACAAAAACTCGTGAAAATGAAAATGTTTGTATTGACTCAATATCGTTGAAAATTATCCAGATTTTTAGGAAAAAGTATTAAAATGTAACGAATCATGGTTTTTTTTCACTTATGGTCCATAAACTAAAGCTCTGAGCACTATGGGACTTAATATCTGAGGTCATCAGTCCCCTAGAACTAACTAACCTAAGGACATCACACACATCCATGTGCGAGGCAGGATTCGAACCTGCGACAGTAGCGGTCGCGCAATTCCAGACTGAAGCGCCTAGAACCACTCGGCCACATCGGCCGGACACTAACTAAGCTTTAATACATGCACTGAAATGGCCCATTTCACCAAGAGTGGAAAGAGCTCGAATGAGCAAACAAAGATTCTAAACAAAGACGATTGCGTTTTACGATATTCATGGAATTTTCTCTTCACTAGGTTCCGGAAGGTCAAACTATTAATCAACATTACTACTTTGAGATTCTTGCCCAGCTCAATCAGAAAATAAAAAAAAAGAAAACGACCCGAATTTTGGAAGAACGAGTCATGAAGTCTGCATCAAGACAGCACACTGGCTCATATCGCATTGACGAGTAAGAGCTTTCTAGGGACGTAGAGCATCCCAATGTTAGGCTAGTCACCTTATTCTCCTGGCCCAGCTCCATGTGAGTTTTAACTGTTTCCCAAGGTAAAATCTGCGTTAAAAGAAAACATAATTTCGGTCCAATGAAGCAGTGAAAGAAAAAGCGATACGGGTCATCAAAAATCTCAGAGGAAAATTACCAGCACTGTTCCCATCAACGAAAAATTCACGTGGAGCGTTGTACGGATAGAGGACACTAAAAAAACTGCCAGTGACACGGCGAATTAAACGATGTAACTGCAGGTTGTTGTCGCTCAAGCGCCAGACTGCTTGAGACACTAAACCGTAGAATGCTGTCATTCATAATGTTGACGGCAGCTATGACTAATGCTCTGAATCGTAGAAATTGCTACTTTCCAAATTTTTATGTGGAATTTCATTCCACTCGTTCTTGGTATTGTATTCAAACGGAGCGATGCCTTCCGCCTTTTATTATCATGTGTGAACCTCTCTGATTCGCCAATATGCTCGCTATGTAGCGCACTTACCATGTCTGCGGATACATACTTTGGATACAGGATCGTGACGCTCGAAACAGCTTACATATCGACGGTAGGCAAAGAAAACCTCGTAACTCCGTGTGTGTGTGAAAACCTCGCGATTCCATTAACCAGTAACTCCATTATCTCGCCCCCTCTCTCCCCCTGCTTTGGAACATGAGCTACAAATCAGGCAGCACATCCCTCAGCTTTTATGGGCTGTTATTTGAGGTACATTTTACAACCACATCTCTCTTCCCCCACTATCCCCCGACTCTACCCACACTGTGCCCTCACACTCCCGCCCTCTCCACACTCTCTCTTCCCCCATCACTCTCCCCATCTCTCCCCCTTTTCTCCTCTCCCCCCTCAATCTCCCCCCTCTCACTCCCCCACTCTCTCTCGTCCCTCACTCCCCCTTCTCCCACACCTCCCCCACCTCTCACACTCTCTCTCCCTCTCACACTCTCTCTCCCCACTATCTCCCCCCCACTATCCCACTATATCCCCCCACTATCTCCCCCCCACTATCTCCCCCCACTATCTCCCCCCCACTATCTCCCCCCCACTATCTCCCCCACTATCTCCCCCCACTATCTCCCCCCCCACTATCTCCCCCCACTATCTCCCCCCACTACCTCCCCCCACTATCTCCCCCCCACTATCTCCCCCCCACTCTCTCCCCCCTACTCTCTCCCCCACTCTCTCCCCCCACTCCCCACACTCTCTTCCCCCACTCTCTTCCCCCCACTGTCTCCCCCCACTCTCTGACCCCACTCTCACCCCCCTCCTACTTTCCCCTCTCCCACTCTCCCCCTCTCCCACTCTCACCCACCCTATCTCACCCACCCTATCTCACTCTCCCTATCTCAACCTCCCTCTCTCAATATCTGACCCTCCATAACGTAACCCTCTCTCCCCTCTCCCCCACACTCAGCCCTCTCCCCCACTCTCCTCTCACTCAGCCCCCTCTCACACCCCTCTTTCACCCCCCTACCCCTATCCCTCCCAACTCTCTCACACCCTCTACCACCCTGTCTCCCTCTTCCTACCCCTCTCCCTCCCCCCTCTCCCTATCCTCTCTCTAACCCTCCATACCCCCTTCCCTAACCGCCTCCAAACTCACCTCCATAACTCCACCCTACCCTTCCTACCTACCCCCTCCCTACCCTCTCCCTACCCTCCTCTCTACCCTTCTTCATACCCTATCCCTACCCCTCCCTACCCCCTTCCTAGACCCTCCCTACCCCCTCAATATCCCCTCCATACCCCCTTTCCTAACCCATCCCAAACACACATCCATAACCCCTCCCTACCCAACCTCCATACCCCCTCCTTACTATGAACCCTACCCCATCCATTCCCCCTCCCTACCCCCTCCCCACCCCACTCTCTACCCCCTCAGTCTCCCCCTCTCTCCACCACTCTCTTCCCCCTCTCTCCCCCCTCTCTCTCCCCCTCTCTCTTCCCACTCTCTCCCCCCCTCTCTCTCCCCCTCTCTCTTACCACTCCCTCTTCCCCCTCTCTCTTACCACTCCCTCTTCCCCCTCTCTCTTACCACTCCCTCTTCCCCCTCTATCGATCCACTATCTCTCCCTCATTTCTCCCTCCTCTCTCCCTCTCCCTTTCCCCCACCTTCTCCCTCTCCCCACTCTCCCCACCACTCCCCCTCTCAACCACTCGGCCCCCTGTCAAACACTCGGGCCCCCCCTTCTCCCCGCTCAGGCCCCCCTTCTCCCCACTGGGGCCCCCCTTCGCCCCGCTCGGGACCTCCCTTCTCCCTGCTTGGGCCCCCCCTTCTCGCTGCTCGCCTCTCCCTCTCTCTAGCCCCCCCCTCTCTCCTGGTCCCCCTTTCTCTTCCCCTTTCTCCTTGGTGTGTGGATGGTGACGAGGTGTAGGGGAGCAAGAGCATAGAATTTTCGTAACTATAGTGTATATAATTTATATCTCTGTGTGGAAGGAGATGAGGGGAAGAATAGTAGCTAATTGCTGGAAAAATTTGCTGTTGAAAATTCACTGATAAATCAGTCATTATCTTCAAATATGTATTTCGTTTGTTACAGAACATGTGACAGTTGTCTCACTCACTATCGCTTGCTATGCTTGTGCGGAATTCCGGATAGTATTTGTCACAGAAGCCACCAAAGCGCCACGACTGCTGCGGTCACAGGTTCGAATCCTGCCTCGGGCATGGATGTGTGTGATGTCCTTAGGTTAGTTCGGTTTAAGTAGTTCTAAGTGCTAGGGGACTGATGACCTCAGAAGTTAAGTCCCATAGTGCTCAGAGCCATTTGAACCATCTTGAACCACCGAAGCACAAATTCACAAAACACAAAGCACATTTAATGAAAGCTGCTGCCTTCAAGGTACACTAATTTTTCAGAAGCGGTACTGCAAAGCACAGTTTGGGTAAATACAAAAAGATCTTCCTTTCTTCGATCAGCTTTGATGGAACCACGCGTAGTTGATCATTCCTGTGAAAGCAAGGACACTAATTTGATGCAGAATTGAAGACTATTTTTATGGAGTTTTCATTCGAAATGATTTCTCTATTAATCTTTAGCATGTCGGGAGCATTTTGAATATTTTTCGTGAAAATTTTAACACGCCTGTAAAAGCCAATATCACAGACTTAGAATATATGTACTGCCAGCACAGTAGCAGTGAACGTTAGCTTCAAGAAAAGAGACGAAAGTTCCGGGTAGGAGGAACGCATTAATCATCGACTTTGATTTGCTCGGAAGGTTGGGGCCGCTGCATGAAACGTCGCTAGCTAGGTAGTCAGGACATGTTCATCTACAACGTACCCAAGACTCATGAAAATCAGTAGTCAACAGCTCTGATGATCCCCTAATATGTAAGATTGTTTTTGGTTGCACGAAAGAGGGCAATACTGATCTTACGTGAAAAGTGTCTCCCTATTGGTTCATACATTTGTTTACGGACACACTGTTTACACATTTACAAGTTTTACTTAATTTTTATGACTACAGTTGAACACTGCAATTTTTGCACCCATTAGTTTTTGTGGTGTACGTTACTGTAAGACCTTCAGTACACACACCATCAGATTATTTGAATTGTCACTCTAACGAAGTAGGCGAGTGTTAGCAATATGTCTTGTGGTCTCATCATGGCGTGTTTATCTTCTGCCGTTAGGTCAGACGATACAAATGCCACTTGCACGCTTAGAGTAGCAAATTGACGGTAACCAACGTTAAAGAGAACTTCATTAATTTTCACACACCTTTATTAAAATAATAACAAGCATAAAAATTACTTAACTTTTCTGGATGCTATTTACAATTGACAATATGAAGTTCCTTTGGTATTGGTACGTAAATCTTATTCTCACATGTTGTTGTTGTTGTTGTCTTCAGTCCTGAGACTGGTTTGATGCAGCTCTCCATGCTACTCTATCCTGTGCAAGCTTCTTCATCTCCCAGTACCTACAGCAACCTACATCCTTCTGAATCTGCTTAGTGTATTCATCTCTTGGTGTCCCTCTACGATTTTTACCCTCCACGCTGCCCTCCAATACTAAATTAGTGATCCCTTGATGCCTCAGAACATGTCCTATCAACCGATCCCTTCTTCTAGTCAAGTTGTGCCACAAATTTCTCTTCTCCCCAATCCTATTCAATATTTCCTCATTAGCTATGTGATCTACCCATCTAATCTTCAGCATTCTTCTGTAGCACCATCACATATATCTCTGATACTTGACAAAAGTGTCTATACATTTATCTTCATGGCTATGTACAGGAAAATGATAATCTTATTAGGTGCAGACTCAAACTTGACTATAGACTGGTACAGACAAATGTAGAACTCGTACCGAATGTTGCAGACAAATGCAGACTGACTAATCGGAGGTCCGTACACTCGTTATAATACCTCGCGCATTCATGTATCACTGCGCGAGTGTGATCCACGAGGAGAAAGGGTTCTATGTTAGAAGCAATCTCATTGGCTGCATTTTATATTAATACGCGGATCGGCGGAAGCAGAATTTGGTCCGTCTCTATGGCAGCGCCATCTCGTAGTGCAGAGACGGACGAGCGCTGCGCCTGAGCTGTTGTGCTTAGTGGGGCGCGCTCTAGTGGGAAAGTTGTGTACGTGCTGACTACGCGAAACTAGGTACACAACAGTTTTGTTTCTTTTTTATACCATTGTAATTTCTCTAGTCAACTCTGTTAAAAAAAAGGATTCGAAACCTGTCTCGATCTTTTTCGACACGCTGAACTCCTAACAGGGAACTGCAACACCATCTTTTGCTTCAGCCGGCTTATGCGTAGCAGAAGAAGTAGTCGCATCGTCCACAACTGTGGCTTGGAGGCGTTTTGTGATCGGATGTCAGCGACGGAGAAAAAGCGGCGGCACTCTGGGCTGGCCGGCGCAGATGCGCCCGCCGAAGGCCGAACACGTCATCGCGTCTGCGCCAACAGCACCACCGGCCCCAGCGTTCTGCAATCAGCGGCCGCGTGCGTCACGGCCGCCAGACACAACACGGCCTGCCTCACGCACTTCCCGCTGGGCCGCTCTGCGACGAAGCGGGTCTGCGCACAACTCATTACCGAGGCAGAGGGCAGTTTGGCACACGAGACTGGCTGTATGCGACGCTGAGAGAGGTGGGCGGTAGGAGGGGGAGGGGGAAAGTTTTGGGAGACATCTAAGGAATGAAATCTGGCATGTTCGTCTTTCAGCTCTTGACGCGGAATTTTCTGTCACACTGTGTATACGTAGACGACAGTTTACGATCACTCGCAGTGTCTAAGATGCAGAGACCACTCGAACAAACAGGTGGTTCCAGACGTTGATTACAGTAGTGGATGTATGATGGTTCTGGCCAAATGGAAGCACTGTTTTCTTACGTAAACAAACCAGCCGGATGTCTAAGTCCCATTAAATGGTCCTTATGTAAACAAACCTCGGGGAAGATCAGGTTGGATTCCGAAGAAGTGTTGGAATACATGACGCAATACTGACACTACGACTTATCTTAGAAAATAGATTAAGGAAAGGCAAACCAACGTTTCTAGCATTTGTAGACTTGAAGAAAGCTTTGGACAAAGTTGACTGGAATGCTCTCTTTCAAATTCTGAAGGTGGCAAGGATAAAATACAGGGAGCAAAAGGCTATTTATATATTAAAAAAAGGGGTTCAAATGGCTCTGAGCACTATGGGACTTAAAATGTGTGGTCATCAGTCCCCTAGAACTTAGAACTACTTAAACCTAACTAACCTAAGGGCATCACCCACACCCATGCCCGAGGCAGGATTCGAACCTGCGATCGTAGCGAACACAAGGTTCCAGACTGAAGCGCCTAGAAGCGGCTATTTACAATTTGTACAGAAACTAGGTGACAGTTACAAGAGTCGAGGGGCATGAAAGGGAAGCTGTGGTTGGGAAGGGAGTGAGACAGGGTTGTAGCTTATCCTCGATGTTATTCAGTCTGTATATTGAGCAAGCAGTAAAGGAAACAAAAGAAAAATTTGGAGTAGGAATTAAAATCCATGGAGAAGGAATAAAAAAATTTGAGGTTCGCCGATGACATGGTAATTCTGTCAGAGACAGCAAAGGACCTGGAAGAGCAGCTGAACGGAATGGACAGTGTCTTGAAAGGAGGCTATAAGATGAACATCAATAAAGCAAAACGAGGATAATGGAATGTAGTCGAATTAAATTGGGTGATGCTGAGGGAATTAGATTAGGAAATGAGACACTTAAAGTAGTAAATGAGTTTTACTATTTGGGGAGCAAAATAACTGACGATGGTCGAAGTAGAGAGGATATAAAATATAGACTGGGAATGGCAAGGAAAGCGTTTCTGAAGAAGAGAAATTTGTTAACACTGAGTATAGATTTAAGTGTCAGGTAGTCGTTACTGAAAGTATTGTATGGAGTGTAGCCATGTATGGAAGTGAAATGTGGACGATGAATGGTTTAGGCAAAAACAGAATAGAAGCTTTCGAAATGTGGTGCTACAGAAGAATGCTGAAGATTATATGGGTAGATCACATAACTAATGAGGAGGTATTGAATAGAATTGGAGAGAAGAGAAATTTGTGGCACAACTTGACTAGGAGAAGGGATCGGTTGGTGGGGCACATTCTGAGGCATTAAGGGATCACCAATTTAGTATTGTGGGGCAGCGTGGAGGGTAAAAATCGTAGAGGGAGACCAAGAGATGAATACACTAAACAGATTCAGAAGGATGTAGGTTGCAGTAGGCACTGGGAGATGAAGAAGCTTGCACAGGATAGAGTAGCATGGAGAGCTGCATCAAACCAGTCTCAGGACTGAAGACCACAACAACAACAACATGCAAACAAACTGCTCACTTGTACCTGCGATTTGTTAGTTTAGGGCGTAAGTAATGAGCCATAACTCTCATGATAATGACAAGTAATGGTCAATAACTGTCATGTCTGTTACCTTGGCTACAATAGTTACAAGACAATGGCTAAGTAGGGGACTTGGATTCATGATTACCGACGTATCCATCTACCATAAAGGTCTTCATTCTACTATATCAGTTCACAGTGTATCCTAGCAATGGGTGCTGTTGTGTGCCACTGAATACACAGCGTGCCATACCTGGTGATTTAAGAGTGCTGGACGCATATTCTCGCTCAAAAAATTGGGACCATCAGACCTGTTAGTCGTGGATTTTGATAAGTCATAGGTACATTGTACAGGGAATTGTCCTGAGTCGTGGCTAGCAGCTTTTCATGAGATTGCCTTAGTTTTTGAGACAATCGATGTTCAAGTTTTATGTGGACCTCCAATATCGTTAAGTTCAATATGTTTGGAGAAACGAAGTGTAGTGCAGCTTCTGGATTTCATGGCCACTATGTAGGCAGTATGGGTTCAATCCCTGCCTCTGTACTTCCCTTCTAGTTTCATACAAAATATCATTAAATAAAATACATCATGCAAAAGTATTCAAATATAGTCATTTTCACCATAGTAATTTCATTACTAAATCAACCACTAAAGCGCACTTCCTTCAAATGTGTATTCCGTTTGTGGTTCATAGGTAAAATTCCAAATATCTGCACGGCTCCAAAGAGTTTTCCACGGTGTATAAAACATTAGCATCTGCAGAATAATTCCAGATACAGAAAAAAGTATTCATCTATAATTTTGATCTCAATTATGTAATTAAAACCGATCAAACTGGCTGCCAGTACCAATCGATGCATAATAGATCTCTTGCCCCCCTTCCCTCCATTTGGCCAGAAGTCTCATATGTCCACTACTCATGATGGCCGAGTTAACAACGTGAAAGACTAGGCATAAACGGTATCCAGAACGTAACAACCCACAGAGAAATGAGAGACATTCGAACTGGAAGCGTCAAACAGGGATGGACAGTCACTCTGCGGTAGTGGTGTGCAAATCTTAAGGACAAAAGTAACGTTCATATGATGTGTCACTACCAAGTAACTCAGTTCGACGAAGCTTGGACAATACACAGAAAGAATTGAAATACTATAGTACAGTACAGTACAGAAGGTAAGGGAAAGACAAACACAATGAGACAAAATCACTGCTGTTCGCGATTGTGCTATAGACATAACGAAATGCGCGGCAAGGTTCTTAACACAGCATGTGCTTACCACTAATGACAGTGCGTACTCTGCAAAGAGCTCTCATGTTGTCCATACGATTGGTAAGGAGTTTTTGCGGCAGGCCGTTGACAATTGTTGAATGGTCGATTGTCCACGTGAATGTGCTGTAGTATGTCTCCCAACACATCCGACATGTGCTCAGTGCGACTTAAGTCGGGGGTCAAGTCCATTCGCCGAATATCCTCTCATACCAAGAGCTCATCCACCTGTGGTGCTCGATGTGCTTGCACATTTTCAACCAAAAAACAAAAATAATAATAATAAAATCATGGCCGAAGACACCATTGAAAAGAGTACAGTGTGTGAATATCATTGATCGGTTAGCGTACTGTGTATAAAGATTTAAAAGTCAGTGGGCCCATGCAACATTATGCCTCTCCACAATGTAACACGTGGCTCACCAAAACGACCATTTTCGACAATGTTCCTGGGTGCATTACGTATTTACGTCCCTCACCGCATGAAGTTTCGTCTAACAATGTAGTATATGATTGTTTAGCTGTTCCGTGTGTTGTCGCGTATGCAAGTATAATATTGCATGGGCATACTGAATTACTAATCTTCGTACGGAGTACGTGACAGTCGAGGTCATTGCGACAATTGACTCCTTCAGACAGTGCTATTTCAATGGGTGCATTCACCCCTGACGTTATTTTTATGGATGACAATGAGTGAGCGCTTCGTGGAGGATCTATTGGAACCAGAGGATATTTGGTGAATTGACTGGTTTGCCCATTCCACCGACACAATCCAGCACGTGTGGGGAGCATTTGACAGACGTATTTCAGCACATTGACATGCACTGACTGTCTAGCAGTTGACAACCGCACTGGTAGGAACGGAATGCTCTACCACAAGTACACCTTAGCAACCTTGGGGCCAGTATGGAAACGCTTTTCAGAAGATGTGTTGCCACCCACAGTGATCACACACCCTATTAAGAAGCAAGTCCTGCCTTTTATAATGACCAGGAGGCTGTCATAATTGGAGGCGTCTTTAATGCCAGTATTGTCTCTTAGTTAAAGTTAATTTCTGTTTGTCTTGTTGCGTATTACGTTCAGTTAGCTTCTGTACTTTGCAGTAGCAGTTCTCTCTACGTATGGTCAAAGTTTCACCGAGCTATGCTAGTTGGCAGCACACATCATGCGAAAGTGACTTTCGTCCTTAAGTTTTGCTCACCAGTGTGTTAATGGCAGTTATTGCAGGCTTCATAGAACAGCGAGAACTGACAAATGTGGGACCACAGTGTCTGCAGGCACTCTCGCGTCAGTGGATGGCCCCTTTTGGCAATGGTGCGGCTATAATGTTTCCCCCTTTGTATGTAGCATAGTATCTCTGACTTGTCCCCCATATTCTCGGGCACGACAGGGAATCCCAACCTGAAGGTTGCTTTACCATTACAACATGGCTGTCACGGGGATACTCTCGTACTCTACAGATAATGCTTCAACTCTTTGTTTGTATGAATTCCATTCAGTTTACAAAGCAGCTGGAAAATGCCGCGTGTGTTCCTTTCCTGGTTGTCTTAGTTCACTGTAAAACTGACGGCACCCTCGGACAGGGTGTCTTCCGTGAAACAAAGACACACACACACACACACACACACACACCGAAAATAATGGTCATGCACCATGGCAAAGCCGCAAGGCTTTTCAATTCAAACGGAAGGTGAACGTTCCAGCTCCAGGTACTGAAGAAGAAAGTTTTGAGTCTACAGCCCTCCTACCGTTCGTAGGAAATATTTCTTCTCTCTGATAGGTCTTACGCTCTCTAAGCAAAAGGAAAGTCGTCAGATGTGTTCTTAGTTTGGTTTTCTGAAACCTAATATGAGAGGGATGCAAAAACCGGCTGTGGGACGGTAGTAAGGATCGAACCCGAGCCAAAAACTGAGCAGTCTCTTACGCTGTCAACTACCCTGTCAGACAACTAACACTAATTTTATCTAGCGGGCCGCTTGAATCTGCATACCCAACGGCTCGATTGGCCAATTTCGATGCTAATTAGCTCGGAAACGGCGCAACGTACCTATGTTTTTTATTCACCATTATATTTCAGCACAACATATCCTGTAACATCCTTAAAAGCATTTCAGATTGTTTCTAACCTCCCTGTTTACACTAGTACACTACTGGCCATTAAAATTGCTACACCAAGAAGAAATGCAGATGGTAAACGGGTACTCATTGCACAAACATAGATCCTGAGAAATCAGTACAGAGAACAACCATCTCTGGCCGTAATAATGGCCTTCATACGCCTGGGAATTGAGTAAAACAGAGCTTGGATGGCGTGTACAGCTTCAACACGATACAACAGTTCTTCAAGAGTAGTGACTGGCGTATTGTGACGAGCCAGTTGCTCGGCCACCATTGACCAGACGTTTTCAGTTGGTGAGAGATCTGGAGAATGTGCTGGTCAGGGCAGCAGTCGAATATTTTCTGTATCCAGAAAGGCCCGTACAGAACCTGCAACATGCGTTCGTGCATTATCCTGCTGAAATGTAGGGTTTCGCAGGGATCGAATGAGTGGTAGAAGCACGGGTCGTAACACATCTGAAATGTAACGTCCACTGTTCAAAGTGCCGTCAGTGTGAACAAGAGATGACCGAGACGTGTAACGCATGGCATCCCATACCATCACGCCGGGTGATACTCCAGTGTGGCGATGACGAATACACATTTCCAATGTGCGTTATCCGCGATGTCGCCAAACACGGATGCGACCATCATGATGCTTTAAACAGAACCTGGATTCATCCGAAAAAATGACTTTTTGCCATTCGTGCACCCACGTTCGACGTTGAGTACACCATCGCAGGCGCTCCTGTCTGTGATGCAGCGTCAAGGGTAACCGCAGCCATGGTCTCCGAGCTGGTAGTCCATGCTGCTTCAAACGTCGTCGAACTGTTCGTGCAGATGGTTGTTGTCTTGCAAATGTCCCCATCTGTTGCCTCAGGGGACGAGACGTGACTGCACCATCCGTTAGAGCCATGCGGATAAGATGCCTGTCATCTCGACTGCTAGTGATACGAGACCGTTGGGAATCAGCACGGCGTTCTGTGTTACCCTCCTAAAACCACCGATTCCATATTCTGCTAACAGTCATTGGGTCTCGACCAACACGAGCATCAATGTTGCGATACGATAAACCGCAATCCCGATAGGCTACAATCCGACCTTTATCGAAGTCGGAATCGTGATGGTACGGATTTCTCCTCCTTACACGAGGCATCACAACAACGTTTCCCCAGGCAATGCCGGTCAACTGCTGTTTGTGTATGAGAAATCGGTTGGAAAATTTCCTCGTGTCAATACGTTGTAGATGTCGCCACCGGCGCCAACCTTGTGTGAATGCTCTGAAAAACTAATCATTTGCATATCACAGCATCTTCTTCCTGTCGGTTAAATTTCTCGTCTGTAGCACGTCATCTTCGTGGTGTAACAATTTTAATGGCCAATAGTGTAACTGCATCCGCTGTTAAATGCATCTTCTACACACTGAAGTACCTCACCATACTGATTTAATTTATGCTTCCATTGTTTCTGTATCCATTCGTTAATTCGGAGAGCCTTCAGTCAAATGCGTGTACATTTTTACACACAGCAAGACCAGAATGGAAAGTGTGCCTATCACAGCACAAAAAATGCGAATATGTACTGTGCAGAGTAATGGATACAAAAGAAGAGAACTAACTGCAAAGATATTTAAATCGAAAGATCTTGACATATTCTCGATTTTTTACTTGTTAGTAATAGCACCTATGTCATGTAATACATCCTGCCAAGTAAAGTAGCATGATACGTGATATGTGGAATATGAGAACATATGCCAATACGTCATCCAACATGGCGTTATTACATATATGCTCTTCAGCTATATATGACGTTACGTTGTTTGCTATGGCTGGCGACTCTTATGGATTTTGGCCACAGGATCACGGACTTTACCTATACATTTCAAGATGCAGATGCGCCAACACCTTGAAATTGAAAAAGGTTCCTGCGGTGGGAAAGTACGGTTAACTCTTAAAAAATCGCGAGTATGTGCAGATGTTTTGGTTTAAATGTGTTTGAAGCTGCCAGAGAAGTGGGAAAAGTAGTTCTCTTATTGTACATCCCCAACTCTGCCCAGCGCATATTCGCCTTTTTTTTGTACTATGACAGGAGCATTTTTTATTCTGTTTCCCTCCTTTCACTCTATCATAATTTTGACAGGGGATCCTCAGAGTTTGGCAACCGACGTAGATTTTTGTTGAGTCATTAGACGACTGATCGGATATGTTTTCATTGTCGTTCAAACCGTGTTTCTTACATTGTGGCAACGGATAAAGCTTTCACAAAACAACATGACTACTCTTAATTACATGCATTTGTCTACCTTTTTATAAAATTTGAGCCGATTCGCACAAGTGTAAAACACAGAAATATTTTTTGAACTTAAAACCTGAATTTCATTCACTTTAAAACATTTCCTCACATTCATTTCACTTAAGAACTAATTTCACGTGGTACATTTAGTTCGATTTGAAACCATAGTATCACGACAACGGACAAAAATTATTCGATAAAAGAATTTCGTTTTGAGTTTACCAATTTATCTACTTTCGTGAAAAGTTTGAACCGATTCGTATACCTTTAAACTATAGAAGTGGCGTGCTTCAGAAACTTCCCAAAAAAACGTGTTTCTTCCAAACTAAGAAAAATTTTTCAAAAGGTAAAAACTCGTCTTACACCAAGATACGATACACCTGTGGACCAAATTTGAACCATCAAACTCGCTCCAGTCCGTAGTGATTCAGAAGTGACTGTTTTCGCACGTAAAATCCGAACGGTGCACATACAGTTGGTGACATTAGCGGAGCTTTAATGTCAGCTCATTTAAAATCTGTTGCAAAAGGAATTAATCGATTTGAACAAGTCGTCAGGGCTCCAACCAACACCACTTCGTCGACAAAATCTCGCTAATATTCTGTGACATAGCTGCAGTGAGATACATGTTCGTAGGTCTATACGTATGACCACTTGTCCGGGCTAAAACAAAAACTTCCCACCCCGCGTTCTTAGTTCCAATAGGAACACCCCCCCCCCCCCCGAACCTAAATTCTGCGTACGGCCTTCAGCGATGTAACGATACACAATTGTTTGCTTTCCCTCCAGTGGCATCTGCGCAGTAGGCAGCAGTCTTGTCAAGATATGAGAGTGACACTTTAATTCGGATAACGCTTCCGCAAAGGTAAACAAGCGTGGATGAGCTTAATAAAAAATGTTATCTGCCCTCATTGATAAAATGGACAGTAGTAGCATTCTTACACTTCCTTCTGTGCCTGCACGCAACTCGCCGCCCAAGATAACGTGATGCACTGCACTTGTGACATAAATATTCATCGAAGGTACAAATGCGTTAGATCGATCAGTTTTGTCACGTAAAGGATAATCCTAGAATTTAACATTCAGTCGCTTTCCGAGTTAAGATAAAGGCTCATATTTCTCACGATTGACTTGACACTTCGACGTAGGGCTACGAATTCCCCATCAGTTTCATATTCCGCATTACCATTCTGTCTTAATTTGAAACACGTAATTTTTTTCTGACGTATACGGTAATTTTCTGATAATGCTGAAGGAAAGAGTCTTTTCGCACCGACTGGTCAGCTCGAGATCAATTCTCGACACATATCTGAATAGCTGCACGGAGAACTATAGATTCACACAGGACCCCAATGAACGCAGGCACCAGTCCTTACAGATGCTGACCACAGAGCCGAAGTGACTCACTGTTTCTGCGTTTTGTGCGATATCTAGCCGCGGCCGTTGTTCACGCGAGGTCGCCGTCCGCCACGTAACTACGAGCGCCGGAGAAGCCACGCAATACTGCCGTGACGTCACACTCGTAGCCACTTCCGTTAAGGTCGTGTGAGGCCGACACTCGATAAACAATGGCTCTCTCTCTCTCTCTCTCTCTCCCAACTTTTTCTCGGGTAAAAATTCTGACTTGTTTATTTCTCTGCCTGTTGTTGGAGACATTTCAAAGGTATGAAGAGAACTGCCTATGACTGTGTTTAACCGATGAAGTTGGTTGGTTGGTTTGGGGAAGGAGACCAGACAGCGTGGTCATCGGTCTCATCGGAATAGGGAAGGATGGGGAAGGAAGTCGGCCGTGCCCTTTCAGAGGAACCATCCCGGCATTTGCCTGGAGTGATTTAGGGAAATCATGGAAAACCTAAATCAGGATGGCCGGACGCGGGATTGAACCGTCGCCCTTCCGAATGCGAGTCCAGTGTCTAACCACTGCGCCACCTCGCTCGCTAACCGATGAAGTGATGTCAGAAATTATGTATATTAAGAAGTTCATCAGTTAGGCTGTTCATGTATCTCTTACTTACGGAAGTGTTTCGCATCCACGCCAGCAGCTTTCTGTGTATTTAAAGGGTTTCATTTAGTCCTTTTATATGACCAACAACGCTTTAAATAGGTTTTAATTTATGCAAAGTACTAAGAACGACATTAACTCCAAGGCATTAAAAAAGGAAGGAGAACTACAGTTTGATATCTCGTCGACAACCAGTTCATTAGTGAGAGTATTACATTAGGTTCAATCCCTTGGAAAACAAATGGCCCGAGTCTTTTGTAAGGAACCATCCCGTTCTTCATCGAAAATGATTTGGTAGTGTTATTGGGATTACATTCTCAGTTCCTCCGGAATAAGGGTGTATAATACTGGACTACCACCCTCGAATCACTGTAGTTTCTGCTACTGACTTCCAACGGATGACAATGTACGAGTACTTCCGTTTCGGCTCCTCAGAAAAGCTGCGTAGTGATTTGGTATTTATACGAATTGTATTTCAGTTGAAGTCAGAGACTTAAGCGGTGATTGAGTCGGCCCATATAGACGGCTTCAGCCTCTTCCTGTACGTAGCAGAATTTAGGTTTGCCCAGCCCATATATATCTTTTTTACTTATTGATTTACTAGCTGCGAAAGCCGACATTGCCCACGTGTTTATTTATTTCAGTCTTCTATCAGTCCACCTCCCCTCCCCTCCTCGCCGGCCGTGGTGGCCGAGCGGTTCTAGGCGCTTCAGTCCGGAACCGCGCGACTGCTACGGTCGCAGGTTCGAATCCTGCCTCGGGCATGGATGTGTGTAATGTCCTTAGGTTAGTTAGGTTTAAATAGTTCTCTGCCTCGTGATGACTGGGTGTTGTGTGCTGTCCTTAGGTTAGTTAGGTTTAAGTAGTTCTAAGTTCTAGGGGACTGATGACCATAGATGTTAAGTCCCATAGTGCTCAGAGCCATTTTAAATAGTTCTAAGTTCTAGGGGACTGATGACCTCAGATGTGCTGAGAGCCATTTGAACCTCCCCCTCTTCTCTCTGCCCATTTCCTCAACCCCCTCCTTCTATCCACCTCTTCCGTATCCCCCCTCCGTCCATCATCCCATTAACATCACCAGCACCACCCCAATGGGAGGTTGGTGGTTTTTACTCCAACAGTCTTCCAAATAGGAAGTAATAGTATACCAAGTTAGACTGAAATTGATACTAGAGCTTAATATCAGATGTTGAACATACGTGTTCTGTGACATAGGTACACATATTTTGCGCGTGCACGCATGCTCTCATACCCACACCCATGCACACACACACACACACACACACACACACACACACACACACACACACGCCCACGCGCACATATCCAATTCTTGGCTGTTTTACTCCAGGGAGGATGCTAAATTTATCGGTAGTGCTGTGTGGCTTGATCATGCGTCCCTAAACAAAAGAAACAAACACTGCCGGAACAGGTTTTCAAGACCCAACGTTACTGACCGGCCGTTATGTCATCCTGATCCCTTAGGCGTCACTGGATGCTGTCACAGAGGGGCATGTAATCAGCACGCCGCTCTCCCGGCCGTTGTCAATGTTTGTGACCGGTGTTGCTACTTTGTAGCCAAACTCCTCAATTGGCCTCACAAGGGCTGAGTGCACCCCACTTCCCAACAGAACTCTGCAGACCGAGACGGTGACCCATCCAAATGCTAGTCAAGCCTGACAGACCTTAACTTCAGTGATATGATGGGAACCAGTGTTACTGCTGTGGGAAGACCGTTGGCCATGTCCTGAAACTCGTGGAGAAAATTAGCGGCTCCCTCTAATACTCATTTTGGTGACCTGGTTGACACACTGAACAGAACAAATCAGAGACAAAATGCACTTCATTCTAGTGAAAGCATTCCCAGTCAACTACACACAGGAAATAAATACAATCATGGCGCTTTCGAACATTCTTACGTCAGCCTCACCTCCTCCTCAAGTGGTAGTGGGAATCTTACTTACGTCCACAGCATTTTCACTCAAACAACAAGTAATGTGCCCAATAAATTTTTTTGAAACTGCTCCAGGTGTTCCTGAATTATTTTTCAATGTCGTCCTCTTTACACTGCCGTCCCTGTGGGATGTAAGTATTTCTTAACTCCACAATGCTTCATTCCAGACAGTAAGTGATATGTGTACCAGCTTTGGTTTAAATCGATCCAGTGGTTCATGAGGAGATGTAGAACATTCTTATATCTCAATATACTATAAAATGAATTTAAGTATGTATGTATGTTCTACATCTCCTGTGAAGGCACTGGATGAATTTCAAGCAAATATCCGGAAAGAAACACTATGGTGGATAAGAACCATCTAACTCTTAAAGAGGTGGAGGTGGCGGTGAAATAGAAGCTTAACTGAGAACTTGCAAATACCCTCTCTACGAGTGTATTCATCCAGTGTTTGAGAAGGAGAGCACTTAGTTGCTTGCTACAAATCTCGAACATAATTTCAAACCTGTACGAAAATTTTTGTCACTGACACCTCGGGCGCCGGCCGAAGTGGCCGAGCGGTTCTAGGCGCTACAGTCTGGAACCGCGCGACCGCTACGGTCGCAGGTTTGAATCCTGGCTCGGGCATAGTTGTTTGTGATGTCCTTAGGTTGGTTAGGTTTAAGTAGTTCTAAGTTCTAGGGGACTGATGACCACAGCAGTTAAGACCCATAGTGCTCAGAGCCATTTGAACCAATTTGAACATCTCGCGCAAAATGCTGAAAAGAAAAGAAGTGTGTCACTTACTACATTTTCGTTGTTCTTGCAGCAAAACTGTCGCATCAGAGACGAAGTTTTAATTTATTACTTATTTACTACTAAATATATTCGCAACACATTTTGCAGAAGTATCCACATACGCCATTGAATATACCTGCAAAGTTATATCGTATGACACATATTTCAGGAGATATTACGTCATAACCACACAGATATGTGAAAACTATAGTTTCTTAAACGGAGCACAAATTACCCATACTACACTCGTCCATTATTTGCTAATAAGAGCACTTAGCGACTTACAACAAACTTAATTGTAATTTAAAATCTTTTCTAAACTTTTCCTCGCTTAACTGCTTACCGTCGGATATTTAACACGTCAATTTTTTACAAAGTAATCAGATGTTAGACGTTGTTTTGTACAGGGGAGCTCGAGTCTTTAAGAGAATTGGAGGTTTTGTGATTACTTACTGTCTAGAAACGAGAATTATGTGGTTAAGAACCACATAGATCATGGTGGGTTATGAATGAACCGTAACTCAGGAACATCTTGAGTAATTTTAATCAGATGTGTAAGGTACATTACTTATTATTCGCCCGCATCTCGTGGTCGTGCGGTAGCGTTCTCGCTTCCCATGCCCGGGTTCCCGGGTTCGATTCCCGGCGGGGTCAGGGATTTTCTCTGCCTCGTGATGGCTGGGTGTTGTGTGATGTCCTTAGGTTAGTTAGGTTTAAGTAGTTCTAAGTTCTACGGGACTTATGACCACAGCAGTTGAGTCCCATAGTGCTCAGAGCCATTTGAACCATTTTTTGAACTTATTATTCGTATAAAAATACTGTAGGAATACAATTGTCCATTACCACTTGGATGAGAATGTGTTTGAGAGGGGGTGAAAACTATTCAAAAACGATGGTATGTATTTCTTGTATGTAGTTCACCTGGAGCATTTTCAAAAGCATGAACTGCTATTTGTCTCGGTATATCAGCCGCGACGGAGGGGTCAGTTTAGTAGTCTGGACGTTTACCTCAATGATACAATCATCATGGCGTAGTACACCAAAGAAGCAATAGATGGCACTGTTAATTTTGTCGTACAGCAAAGAATCTTTGAGAGTGGTATTGATTTTTTTTTTTTTTTTTACCTCAGTGACAGAAGTATTTTCGGTAGTTTGTCAGTAACAGAATTAAACGGCGCAGCATTATCTTGATAAAAATTTTGAATTTACTTAGCCGGCCGTGGTCGCCGAGCGGTTCTAGGCGCTTAAGTCCGGAACCACGCGGCTGCTACGGTCGCAGGTTCGAATCCTGCCTCGGGTATGGATGTGTGTGATGTCCATAATTTAGTCAGTTTAAAGTAGTTCTAAGTCTAGGGTACTGATGACCTCAGATGTTAAGTCCCATAGTGCTTAGAGCCATTTGAACCATTTTTTTTGAATTTACTTGGTAGGATATATGCATGTATTGATTTCGCTTTGTGAACTAACAACTTAACGAAATTGATTTGCTTCTTTCAATAGATTTTATTTATAAATCATGCTGACTTTGCTTTGTGATTTGGGTGCATACTTATTAAATTTTGATTTCGTTTTGTTCGCGAATAAAAATACCTAGAGAACTATCGAGCATTTTTCAGGACACTAGAATGGCTGAAAGTCTGAGGCTGTGTGGCCTCCAGAATCAGATGAACATCGGGTGGTGAGACATGATGCAGCTTGAGAATATCAGGCTTCAAATCGCTTGCGAAAGTGAGGCATGAGGTAACTCTGATCGACGGCGTCATGCAATATATCGCTCCTCAGTACATTTTATAAACAAGCCGTCCGGCTATATGTACTTTAGTCATACCAATGTGATGCTAGTTGAGAGTAGAAACAAGTAGTGATGTGCAGTGCACGATGCAGTTCCTGATATAATGAAAGCAGCTGAACCCCACCTGCAGAAACTATTTGTATTTTCACTTGTTCTTCATAAATGTCACAGTCATAAACTAAAATCTTCAGATTTAAACACTTGGTGTTAAATAGACACATTATACACTGAGGTAATGCGAGGTGCCGGGGCAAGCAGTGTATTTAACACTAAATTCTTCTAGAATCTACATATGTAAATGATGCTCTAAGCCCCCCCCCCCCCCCTATTCTAACTCCGACTTTTGCTGTTGCACATGGATTAAAAAATATACGCAAACTGACTGTAATCAACCCTGCAAGTGGAGTAGAAAAGAGTTTGGCACCTGCAATAATTTAATTTGATAAATAAGTTAAATAAAGGAAGGTTTCATTAACGTAGTGAGAAATGATGGGTTGCTCTACCGATTAACAGAATGAAAGTTCTGTCCAAAATAACAATATGATTTATTAAGACTAAACAGAAAATAATAAACAAAAACACATGAAACATTTATAATACATCAAATTGGCTCAAATTGGATACTCAAACAAACGCTGTGAAGGTGAAGTTGTCCCTAAACTAGTTTGTGAGGTTTAAGACGAAGTGGTATGTGGAGCCAATTCCTTGCCACTCAAATCTTAAGAGAGACACACAGCCAACCCAACATTAATTGCTGCTACCCAAGACAGAACAAAGTTAGAAAAAGACGAACAGGCGCGCTCTGCTGAGCTCTGATTATCACCTAGGAAAATCCCTGTCTGCCGGTGCTGCGGACATACCTTACCAATCTGTCTTCTTAACTGCAAGAACACGATTTGGCGTACCGGAGGCGATGGCTGGTTGCTTCGACGTCCTCGAACGAAAGGTGAGAGCCGACTACCTAGAGCACCCGTACAGGCCGAACACACAACATTCCCGCCCCCACGACAGTGGCCGTGGTTAAACGTTCCAATCAGCAACTCGAAAACCGGCGGAAAATTCCACTCTATTGCCGGAACACTACCATTCCACCAATGGAGTTTCTTGACGCCAATTTCTTCGCTGATTTTGCTACGTCACGGAGATATGCCCTGAGGAAGCCAATCACAGTTACTATTTTGCAGAAAGCGCGGGAATTTTCCCGCCACAACTGCCTGGGTACACAAGTCATTCCCACGCCTCGCTGGTAGCCCACCAGAAAGTGTTTTCGCTAAGTTTCTGCGAAGTAACGGAACCTCTAGCCCAGCCGCTACTTCAGACCCCTCCGGGCATGTCTTTTGACAATGTTGGCGTCTGGAAAGCATTCACTCGACTCCCTCACACTCGTCGGCTTAACCCTCTCGAGATCCGCAGAGCCCTCCTGTCACCGGACCACCTGGGTGACGAGAGACGCTGCGTGGGAAGTCCGCGTGTGAAGGAATAGCAACTTTTCACCGCATGCAATTAGAGACGAAAATCGTAAGATAGAAATATGAGAGGGGGCTCATGCCACCTCTCAGTAACAAAAGGATTGAAACAGTGATATGCACATTTACGGACGGTGGTAGTACCACATGCACAAGATGTAAGAGGGCAGAGCATCACTAGAGCCGTCAACTGCACTCAGGTGATTTACGTTAAAGGCTTGCTACCTGATTACAGTCACACGAAGGGAATTAAGACTTTCGGGGTCAGGGATTTTCTCTGCCTCGTGATGACTGGGTGTTGTGTGATGTCCTTAGGTTAGTAAGATTTAAGTAGTTTTAAGTTATAGGGGACTGATGACCATAGATGTTAAGTCCCATAGTGCTCAGAGCCATTTGAACCATTTTTTGAATTAAGACTTCGAACGCAGAATTATAGTTGGAGCTAGATGCATGGGACATTCGAATTTGTATGACATTAGAGTATTCAATATTTTGAGATCCACAGTGTTACGCTCGTGCCTAGGTACCAAATTTGAGAAATTACCGCTCACCACGGACAATGCAGTGGCCACCGACCTTCCGTCAACGACCGAGAGCAGCGGCGTTTGATCCAGCGCTAACAAGCAAGCAAAATTGCGTGAAATAACCGCAGAACGTATTCGCATAGCGGCGAAATTTGACGTTAATGGTCTGTGGCAGCAGACGATCGACGCGAGTGCCTTTGCTAACAGCTCGACATCGTCTGCAGTGCCTCTCCTGCGCTCGTGACCATATCGGTTGGACGCTAAACGACTGGTAAACCGTGACCTGGTAATATAAGCCCCTATTTCAGTTGGTAAGAGCTGATTGTAAGGTTCGAGTGTGGCGCAGACCCCATGAAGCCATAGACCTAAGTTGTTAACAAGGCTCATGTGGCTTACCAACACAAGTACAAGGACAGCGTACCAATAGGGACAAGGAAGGAGGCGTGAAGGGCGCCAAAAACAGAAATATCATCCATTTATTGCACCATTACTCACGCACATCATGATGTATGAGGCATTATAATTGCCATACTGAAATCTATTATGACAAACAATATGTATCACGGAGGGTACACGCATTGGACTTTAAGAAATTACAATGGCACATCAACTCCGCTGTGACAAACAGTGTGCATAATGAAGGCCGCACAATTTTTCCAATGTAAGAAATTAAAATAATACTAGCATAAAATTAACTAAAATGCCTTGAAGGAAATGTTTATGAGAAGAACACGACGGGTCCGCAAGGGAGGAGGCAACACAATACTTAACTCAGGTGCACCAAAACAAACAACGGACACCAGGCCGCGCCAACAACGGACAAGAAGGCACGCAACTACTCTCTCCGTTGCGGTTCCGCGCGTTCCACCCAAGTAATAGTTACCTGAAACATTTTAATACTTGGAACAGTACACCAGTGATCAGCAAATTAACAAAAAAAGCAATAACATGACATAAAAATACAATAATTTAAGAAAATAACATCATATGACTATGAGCTTAAGGTCTTTTGGTAATTAACAAAAAAAAAAATGGCTCTGAGTACTATGGGACTTAACATCTGAGGTCATCAGTCCCCTAGAACTTAGAACTACTTAAACCTAACTAACCTAAAGACATCACACAGCCGGCCGGTGTGGCCGTGCGGTTAAAGGCGCTTCAGTCTGGAACCGCGTGACCGCTGCGGTTGCAGGTTCGAATCCTGCCTCGGGCATGGATGTGTGTGATGTCCTTAGGTTAGTTAGGTTTAATTAGTTCTAAGTTCTAAGCGACTGATGACCTCAGAAGTTAAGTCGCATAATGCTCAGAGCCATTTGAACCATTTTTGACATCACACACATCCGTGCCCGAGGCAGGATTCGAACCTGCGACCGTAGCGGTCGCGCGGTTCCAGACTGAAGCGCCTAGAACCGCTCGGCCAGGTAATTAACATATTACGAAACAGGTAAAGGGGCATTTGCCAGTATTAAATCTTCCGTAATTACAGTACTAAATTTCTCAGTACCCAAGTTCAAATTAACGCAACAAGAATTAAATCATTTAAGTGATAATGTTACTTTAAGCCCGCATCTCGTGGTCGTGCGGTAGCGATCTCGCTTCCCACGCCCGGGTTCCCGGGTTCGATTCCCGGCGGGGTCAGGGATTTTCTCTGCCTCGTGATGGCTGGGTGTTGTGTGCTGTCCTTAGGTTAGTTAGGTTTAAGTAGTTCTAAGTTCTAGGGGACTGATGACCATAGATGTTAAGTCCCATAGTGCTCAGAGCCATTTGAACCATTTTTTTTTTGTTACTTTAAAATAATAACAAAATCATTTCATACAGGAGAGGACCAAGAATGGCCCGATCAGTACTCCCCAGTGAAGCAGTTCACACAAATGGTACTCCACGGGTCCGAGCACACAGCCCCTTACAAAATGCAACACAACCACAGCGACCCGGCGTACTACCAGAACCACCAGGCAGTAAACCAAAATCGTACTAAGCCAAAACAAGGACCGACTTTTAAAATAACGAGACCTAGCCCGGGCCGGACAACAAACCAAATCCCGGGAAATCCATAAGAAACCTCAGCCAACTTAATACCAAAACAACAATTTATGAACACTACGCAAAACACCTCTCAGTCCAAAGGCTGCCGTGTAGTCGGGAAGGTGGCTCCGACCCGCTTGCTGAGGTGCCAAGCGTCGTATGGAGTGCCGAATCAAGCTTAACCTTCGTTGACGGAAAGCGGAAGCACCACAAGACAAAATAAACTCCAATCTAACTGCGCAAGGCAAACTCTAAGGAGTGCCACTCGAAGACTATGCACTTGAAGATCGAACATAAAGCACCCAGACTAACGTGCCGCTGAACGACGCACTTCCATCACCAGTGTCTAGTAGAGTACGGAGAGCAGAGTACCCCATCGATATACATCCATGGGAAGTTTAACGAGGATAGCAATCCCAGCGACGGAGAGACAGGAGGACGAAATGACATCCCGCCGCACATAACGGGAATTTCAAGCTCAGGGTCGACAAACAACAACAGGTGAGATTTTGCTCCCCTTGCGAATCAAGTTAAACGGCAGACCACGCCGCTGTCCACACTATTAACCGTAAAATCACGGTCCGGTCTTCCCATCGGGCCCCACTCGGCGTCCAGACGCAAACAACCCCAGCCGAGCCGAACTGCCTCCACGCCAAGGCAGCCCGATCACACACGGAAACAACAGCCTAACGCCGAAGCGCCGTCTGAGTGAAAACTCAGCACTAAGACCGATACGGACTTGGAAATAAGCGAGCACCGTAATAAAGTCACTGTGCAAGCTGGTGGTGGCTACATAACTGTGTGGGCTGTGTTTACATGGAATGGAATGGATCTCCTGGTCCAACTGAATTGATCATTTATTGGTAATGGTTTTGTTGAGCTACTTGGAGACCATTTGCAGTCATTCGTGGACTTTAAGCTCCCGAATAACGATGAAATTCTAATGGGTGCCAGTGCGCCGTGTCACCGGGACAGAATTTTTCGCGACTGATTTGGGAAACATTCCGGACAATTCAAGCATTATTTGGCCACCCAGACTGCCCATCATGGATCCCATCGAACACTTATGCGACATAATTAAGAGCTCAGTTCGTGCACAAAATCCTGCACCAGCAACTCTTTCGCATTTATGGACGGCTGTAGAGGCATCATGGCTCAATGTTTCTGCAGGGGACTCCAACGCCTTGTTGAGTCCATGCCATGCCATGTCGCGTTGCTGCATCACGCCGGACTAAAGAATGTCCGATACGATATTTTGTCACCTCAGCATAGCGGGTGATGAAAAAGTCAGTATAAATTTGAAAACTGAATAAATCACGGAATAATGTAGATAGAGAGGTACAAATTGGCACACATGCTTGGAATGACATGGGGTTTTATTAGACCCAAAAAATACAAAAGTTCAAAAAATGTCCGACAGATGGTGCTTCATTTGATCAGAATAGCAATAATTAGCATAACAAAGTAAGTCAAAGCAAAGATGATGTTCTGTACAGGAAATGCTCAATATGTCCACCATCATTCCTCAACAATAGCTGTAGTCGAGGAATAATGTTGTGAACAGCACTGTAAAGCATGTCCGGAGTTACAGTGAGGCATTGGCGTCGACTGTTGTCTTTCAGCATCCCTAGAGATGTCGGTCGATCACGATACACTTGCGATTTCAGGTAACCGGAAAGCCAATAATCGCGCGGACTGAAGTCTGGGGACCTACCAGGCCAAGCATGACGAAAGTGGCGGCGGAGCACACGATCATCACCAAACGAGGCGCGCAAGAGATCTTTCACGCGTCTAGCAATATGGGGTGGAGCGCCATCCTGCATAAACGTCGTACGTTCCAGCAAGTGTTTATCAGCCAGGCTGGGGATGATGTGATTCTGTAAAATTTCGCGTACCTCTCAACCGTCACGGTAGCAGTTACAAAACCAAAATCACGCATTTCCTTGAAGAATAAAGGCCCGATAACGGTAGATGTGGTAAATCCAACCCATACCGTGACTTTCTCGTCGTGCAATGGAGTTTCCACGACAGTTCTAGGATTTTCGGTAGCCCAAATTCTGCAGTTGTGGGCGCTGACAGACCCTCGGAGCGTGAAATGAGCTTCGTCGGTCCACAACACGTTACTCAACCAATCGTCATCTTCTGCCATCTTTTGAAACGCCCACACCGCAAATGCCCTCCGCTTCACTAAATCGCCAGGTAACAGTTCATGATGCCGATGGATTTCCTACGGATAGCATCGGAGGGTACGCCTAAGTGCCAACCAAACAGTAGTGCATGGAATGCCGGTGCGACGTGCGACTGTACGAGCGCTGACTTCCCCGTGCACAGACGAACCCGCTACAGTCTCCATTTCTTCCTGAACTGTCTCAGCAGCATTACGCCTTGTGCTCGGTCGGCCACTACGGGGTCTATCATCTAAACAACCTGTGGCTTAGAACCTCGAAATCATTCTCGCCACAGCTGCATTTGTCAGCGGACCTTTACCCGTTCGAATCGCCTTCCTATGGCGATAGGACCGCAACGCTGAACTAGCACATTCCCCATTCTGATAATACAGCTTCACTAAAAGAGCCTTTTCAGGTAACGTCAACATGCTGCGACTGCTGGCGCATCTGGTTGTCTCTCTCATTACAGCTCCTTTTATACACGATTGCGCTACGGTCGCAGGTTCGAATCCTGCCTCGGACGTGGATGTGTGTGATGTCCTTAGGTTAGTTAGGTTTAAGTAGTTCTAAATCTAGGGGACTGACCACCTCAGATGTAAAGTTCCATAGTGCTCAGAGCCATACACGATTGTCATGCGCAGTCACTGACGTTTTGCTGTCCAGCACCATCTGCCGGACATTTTATGAACTTTTTTTAATTCTAATAAAATACCATGTCATTCCAAGCATGTGTGTCAATTTTTACCTCTCTATCTACATTATTCCGTGTTTTATTAAGTTTTCAAATTTATACTGACTTTTGATCACCCGGCATACAAGAGTAACCTGGTGTAAGGAACACTCAGGTAACGCAAAAGTCAGCTAGCTCGGACTATGACGTCACGGGAGGCAGACGAGCTCCGCTGGGAGTTCAGCGTCGTCGGCAGCTGATTTCCGGAGAGGCGCGGTGAGCCCAAGTCAGGCCAGGGCAGGCCATTGTTCGTCGGTGTGGCGGCTCATTAGCCTGGCGGCTGCCCGGCCCGTGTTGAGACGAGGAGGGCAGGGAAGACGACCCGGGCTGCGTGCACGCATGGCTGCGCCGCTGCTGGCTCTACGTGCGCCCCACACGCCTCTGGCCTTTGTCACGGCAGCCGCTCCTCTGCCGAGGCACAGGCACGGGGCCTCAGCTCGTCTCGGGGAAAGACATGTCTTTTGCGATGAGGCTCGCTAGAGCAGCCCCTTATCCGAGGTTGGAGTTGAGAGTTCTCAGTCTTACAGAAATGTCTCAGCTTTCGCTTACGGCACGCACGCGTTTCGACGTTACATTTCAGACACAAAGGGTACAGGGCAGAATCTCACAACCGAAGGAACAGGCGGTGCGAGGAGACAGCTTCCAGTCATCCACACAGGCGACAGCGTAGTCTCATATCCACACTTACAGATGTTGACAGTCTAATGTCTACATGTTTATTGCAAAGATGATGGTGCGCAGTACCACCCCAAAGATAATTATATATAACCTGACGGTATTGAACATTATTAGTCATATATCTACTACACATGGAGGGACATGAAAGGGAAGCAGTGGTTGGGAAGGGAGTGAGACAGGTTTGTAGCCTATCTGCGATGTTATTCAATCTGTATATTGAGCAAGCAGTATAGGAAACAAAAGAAAAATTTGGAATATGAATTAAAATCCAAGGGAGAAAAAATAAAAACTTCGCGTTTTGCCGAAGATATTGTGATTCTGTCAGAGACAGCAAAGGACGTGGAAGAGCTGTTGAACAGAATGCACAATGTCTTGAAAGGAGTCGGCCGGTGTGACCAAGCGGGTCTAGGCGCTTCAGTCTGGAACCGTGCTACCACTGCGGTCGCAAGTTCGGATTCTGACTCGGGCTTGGATGTGTGTGATGTCTTTAGGTTACTTAGGTTTAAGTACTTCTCAGTTCTAGGGGACTGATATTAAGTCTCATAGTGCCCAGAGCCATTTAAACCATTGGGTGCTTCACTTCCTTCTATCACCCTATATATTTCAGGTGGTTTCGTATCTTTCAATTCTAGTCAACCCTATGAAATTAAGTCTCAATACAAACATCAGTAATACTTTTAAAGGAAGATTGTTTTTCAGTTTAGGCCTAGCGTGTCCGTGTAAAACGAACCAAAACACGTAACCAGGCACAATCAACCGTGACTCATAACAGCCTTTACACAGCCATTTGTCATATCGTTTGCTTGCTATTTGAACTATAAAACCGAGTATCCACTCTTGCAGTTTAAATCATTAAAAAGAACCGCGTAGAGACAACTTTAAAGATAAAATTTGTAAATGATCGGTTTAAAAACAATAAGCCTCTGTGGAAACATACATTTTCTGAGTTACATTGAACTTGAAACTGTTGGAATGCGTCAGTCATTTTGCAGGCACCTTCTTAAATACACTTAGAAAATTTCAGTTGAATCTGATAACACCAAGTGGAGTGACGTACTTAGCCGGCAGAGAAGCGAAGATGGTGGCTTGTGATTTCTGGCCACCTGACAGGATCATGACTTCCTGTCTCGAATTCAAATACTGTCCTTTAAGCACGTTCATACCGTCGCATCTTTTGTGCCTGTCGAGACGAACTGATAATGCGTGGAATCTTGCTTCTTTCTCTTTCTTCCATTCCAGACTTAAACGTAGCCCCCCCCCCCCCCCCCCCACACACACACACACTCACTTGCACGACAAATCCTCACAGATCAACGTTTACGTACACAGAACTGACAGTAGCTTGTCGGACGAAGGCAGAACCATATCATCTAGCACCAATCCAGAGCATCGATGTAGGATCCCCTCAGTATTCTGAATAATCATTCTGCTGTTGAGGACGGACCTTTCCCTTGTAACTACATTTTAAATTTTAAATTGTGTTTCCGAGATAACGAGCACAAAAATTTCTAAATACTACACCGTCCTTTTTTCTTCAGCAACATTTGCGCTCACAGACCTTGAATACGGTATACCGCTACAAATGTCGCAAAGTATTCTTCACGGCCCTTTTAAAGGCTGCGGATCAATCCTAATTTCATAAATTCCAATTTTATGTCAGTGCGTTTTCACAGAATCAAGTAACTGATTTCATGATGATTTTCAAACAGCTTTGCTGGCAAAAAGCTACATTCAAATAACAAGTGAGAAGCCTTCGAAGCTCTACTTTTCGTCGCCTCTTCTGTTCCATTCATAATAAATTTTGTGAATAATTCTTCCGTTATATACAATTGTTTGTGTTTTCTCATTTGCTTATAGACACATCAAATCATATTCTGTTGTATCAAACCAGTACATGGGAAGTGCAGTGCTTAGGGATATGGAAGGGATTTATTTATCTTGTTACAGTAGTTGCAGGGAGGCAAGCACGAAAATTCAGTTCATGCACTTGGTACTGAAACACGAAGGCTCTGATGTAGTGGTTTAATTCCCAGATACTTGTGGGAACTATTCTCAAACAGTGATTGAATCGGCAGGGTGCCTGCCTAACTTTATTATTGGCTGTATGAAGTTCTGTAGGGGAGGGGAGAGTGGAGGGGAGGGTTGAGTCACTGAATTATTTAGCTCGTGTGGTAGATCTAGTAGCGAATTCACTGACGGAGACTAGTGAAGCCCTGTTAATAAATTTTAAAGTGCCAAGAAAACCGCAGATACTTACAGGAGGAATATATATTTAGGTTATGTTCTTTCTTTTTCCGCGAGTGAAGTGAGAGATTTGCGATGTTACTTTTACGTCTCTACAACACTGCATACAACTTCAATCACGTGACGCCACAAAAATAGGATTTATCATCACAATATGATGTAATCCGTAAATCCTTCTGGTTGATGATCGATGAAAACTGTCCCAGAAAGTGTTACATTCAGTATCTTTTCCACAAACTGTGTGTTGATGTTTCTCTGTTAGAATAACGTCCACCAATACGGTAAGGAGAATGACTGTTTATTTTCGCTTGTTTATATCTTATGCAATAATATTTCGTGAGAACTTGACTTGTTAACAAAAACTACTCATAGCTCAGATAAGATCAGTCGTTACGATGTGCACTGTTTGTTGTCGGACGTAGTGAAGACCGTTGTGCAGGTGTGTTTGAATTCCGGGGCTGCCGCCTGTGAATAATATTATTTATCCATTAAAAAGGAAAGCTCTAATTCACCTCGTAAAAGCTAGGCAAGAAGAAAAGATTTGCAGACGGATATCGCTTTTTTAAAAAATCGTACGGAAACGGTATGTACTAATCTACAAGTTTTATTTTTTGATAAAAGATAACAGAACCTGAAGTAATTAATTAGTATACTTCGTTTCATGTAGAATACTTGTGATGTACTCTTGTTGCTCTGTAAGATAGTTTGTCACGTAATTTCCGATCTTCAGTAGGTGCTTTAGTGCGGGTAAACTTACACCACGTCAGAACTCCTCCTGCCGTGTCTGGTTTATGAGCAATTGATTTATCGACAGCTGCAGTGTTGGACAGTGAGAACCAGGGGTGGTTTAAGGCCCAGATGATACAAGGGGCCACTTGGAACGCTAAGCTCACAGAGACGGGGACGCCACGGGCGCACAAGTGCAGAAATTGTTTACAGGCTTGGAACGATAGAGATCAAGGAGATGGGAGTGAAAGCTGCCAGTAAAAATCGATTTACGCATAAAATCCTAAATTATTTAGTTTGATCGTGGTCAGTGCTGCTTTTTACCGGAAATGACAATAAAAAAATCAGTAACCACTCAAATGTCATAAAAATTAAAACAATTGAAATGTCAAGAATAATGAGGTGTTTCCAAAATTCACATAGCTGTATGAAAGTGCTTCATTCGCAACTACAGGCTTCACATCAGCATAGACGTGTCCTCAGGTGAGTAATGCTTATAATTCCATAATATAAATGGACAATTACTGAGTCCCAGCTTTCGGGGAGTTACCCACGTTAATAGTCAAACCAGGTTGGTGGGCTGTCATAATAAAATTGAATACACCAAAAAGATGCTTGTCAAATGCACTTTAGCCAGGTCGCATAACACCCCGGATCTTATAATATATCCTACGGGGTGTTATCCCGTCTGGCACCTTCAGCAGTGTTGCTTGGTACATTTTGACAAGCATCTTTTGGGTGTACTTAATTTTATTATGACAACCCAGCAGTGTGGTTTCACTGCTAACGCGGACAACTTCCCGAAAGCCGGCACTTTGTAATTACGAAAATACGACATTATAAACCTGAAGACACGTATACTCAGACTTTAAACCGGTAGTTGCGAATAAAGCGCCTCCATACAGCTATGCAGCTTTTGAAAACACCACATCATTCTTGACTTCCTAATTTTTATGATAATTTAAATGGTTGTTGAAGGTTCTTACTGTTATTCACGATGTCTTTGAGCTGTGGTTGTCCTCCCCAGAAAATTGTTTGCTTTACCAAAAGCAATACAATCTACAAAAGTCTATTGCCGTCAGGCTTAACACAATTATTCAAGAATTAGAATCACGTGTTCCATATGAACTAAAATAATTTATAAAATGCGAATTAATGCACCTACTTTACAATAGGCAGCTAGCCTTTGCCACCAACATTCTTAAAGTGCACACCGCCAGGTAGGAAAACGTAATATTGTTGTATTTTCAGGTCACTTAGCCTGTTATATGTGGCGACTAAAACATTTGGAAACCTCATAAAACATGGAAATGGATAAAACGTACACAGTATTAAAATGTACATCACACAATTTCAGTCTAAAACACAGAGCATATTAAAAGGGCTTAAATGTAAATAGAAAAAACTTCCATAATTCTACATAAATACATACAAATCCATAGGCCCGATTGCACTCCTAAGAGTGGTACATTCCCTCAAAGAGGTACTACCTGGGGTAGCGTCCTTTTTGTGACGACATTCCATGATGCTTGGTTGTTCAAACTAGTGTGGGTTGGACAAATCCTTCCCAGTAATGGACCCGAGGTGCTGAAAAAGTTGGTCTCCAAATCTCTATTCAAAAGACAAAACATATGACGAAGATCTGTGATGGACCTAAATGGATGATCACAAATCTGGTAAAAATCGGACAAGAATTTCGGGTATCTCGGTGAATTCATCCAGGAGAATGGATTAGAAGAAGAAGCAATTAATGCCAGGATGACGAAGTTAGACCAAGTATACCAACTGACAAAGAATACCTACAGCAAAAAGTCTATGAGTATAGGGGCCAAGTTCCGACATTATAATACAGATGTAAAACCTGAGAGCTTATATGCGTCCGATACTTTGACCATGAATAAACAAGGTCAAGCTGAGCGGCTGGAAAAGCAACAGCGTAGGATATTAAGGAAAATCCTAGGTAATAGATGGGTTGATGGACAGTGGCGAATGAGAGCAAATGAGGACTTGTACAGCAAGACAGAACCTGTCACAGCTTCCATTAAGAAGAGACGATTGTCATTTTACGGTCATCTCATGAGGATGGACGGAGACCGACTAACTAAAAGAATACGGACTTTCATTCAATCTAAGAAAACAAGGCCAAGATGGTTCGAAGAATGTGAAAAAGATCTTAGGAAGATTGGTATCTCAGAGAGAGAAATTCCTGACAGGAACAAATTTAGAAGATTGGTGAACAACTACCAAGGCTTTTGCCGAACAATCAGTTTAATAAGTCACAGCTGCAAAATACTAACGCAAATTCTTTACAGACGAATGGAAAAACTGGTAGAAGCCGACCTCGGGGAAGATCAGTTTGGATTCCGTAGAAATATTGGAACACGCGAGGCAATACTGACTATACGACTTATTTTAGATGCTAGATTAAGAAAAGGCAAACCTACGTTTCCAGCATTTATAGACTTAGAGAAAGCTTTTGACAATGTTGACTGGAATACTCTCTTTCAAATTCTGAAGGGAGCAGGGGTAAAATACAGGGAGCGAAAGGCTATTTACAATTTGTACAGAAACAAGAAGGCAGTAATAAGGGTCGAGGGGCATGAAAGGGAAGCAGTGGTTGAGAAGGGAGTGAGACAAGGTTGTAGCCTTTCCCCGATGTTGTTCGACCTGTATACTGAGCAAGCAGTAAAGGAAACAAAAGAAAATTCGGAGTAGGTATTAAAATCCATGGAGAAGAAATAAATATTTTGAGGTTCGCCGATGACATTGTAATTATCTCAGAGACAGCAAAGGACCTGGAAGAGCAGTTGAACAGAATGGACAGTGTCTTGAAAGGAGGATATAAGATGAACATCAACAAAAGCAAAACGAGGATAACGGAATGTAGTCGAATTAAGTCGGGTGATGCTGAGGGAATTAGATTAGGAAATGAGACACTTAAAATAGTAAAGGAGTTTTGCTATTTGGGGAGCAAAATAACTGATGATGGTCGAAGTAGAGAGGATATAAAATGTAGACTGGCAATGGCAAGGAAAGCGTTTCTGAAGAAGAGAAATTTGTTAACATCAAGTATAGATTTAAGTGTCAGCAAGTCGTTTCTCAAAGTATTTTTATGGAGTGTAGCCATGTATGGAAATGAAACATGGGCGATAAATAGTTTGGACAAGAAGAGAATAGAAGCTTTCGAAATGTGGTGCTATAGAAGAATGCTGAAGATTAGATGGGTAGATCACATACCTAACGGGGAGGTACTGAATAGGATTGGCGAGAAGAGGAGTTTGTGGCACAACTTGACTAGAAAAAGGGATCGATTGGTAGGACATGTTCTGAGGCATCAAGGGATCACCAATTTAGTATTGGAGGGCAGCGTGGAGGGTAAAAATCGTAGATGGAGACCAAGAGATGAATACACTAAGCAGATTCAGAAGGAGTGTAGGCTGCAGTAGGTACTGGGAGATGAAGAAGCTTGCACAGGATAGAGTAGCATGGAGAGCTGCATCAAACCAGTCTCAGGACTCAAGACCACAACAACAACAACAACCAAAGACGGGGAGGACCATTATCCGAAGAGCATAAACAGGCACTTCTTAGAGGGCTCAGAAGATACTGGTAGGAAGTCAAAGCTGGAACAAGAATAAGACCTAGACACTAAAATGGAATTGGTTGTTACCACGCAGTCCATAGAGGCTCAACTCGATAAAAAAATAGCACACAAATTAACTTTTAAGGACCATAAAACAGGCGCTTACAATAATTAATGCCAAAACCGAAGACAATCAAAATAGAGCACAATCAAGTGTGTAATATATGGTTACATATGCGTATGTGTAGTGTAATGGATGCAAACACAGATATTTCTATTGGTGACTGAGGACAGTGTAGTGAAAGAACTTGCATCAGTATTGTCATTTGCAGGTAAATAATTTGCGCTATTACAAGTACATGTAAGAGCAAGCCATTAATGCTTATTTTTGCCTGGGCAACAGGCCGAGAGTTGGAGTGTCGACATGTAGACACAAAACGGTGACTCTAAATTGACAGGCGCAGACCACTTTAGTGATGCAGTTATGACCATGCAGGAAAGATCAGGCAGTAAATTACGCATCGTGTTTGTAAGAAGACCGTTCCGCGTAGCGAAAAAACACCCATTACACTAAAATGTGTACCATATGGATTAAGGTGCAACACGCAGCAGTAATTGTACTTACAACCTTTACGTCCTGTACGTAGAAACACTTGAGAAACCCAATGGCAGTAACTAAACCTGTAAATTTTTTAGCATCCTGGTAGGGCAACTATAAGCAGTTTAACGGAAAACACAATCAGTACCAGGCACCTAGACGTGGAAAAGCGAATAAAGCTTGACAATTGAAAGGGAAAAGTTAGCTAAAGTCAATAGTGCAATTACCATGCATGGGAACACAAAAGTCTCTTCGCTGCAGTAAGCAGTAATGATGAAAGCGCTATTTTTTAAAAGATTCTCACCGGATTTAATTTTCTTCGGTGCTGAGCTCGTGGTGCAGCGAATGAGTTAGAACCGTGTTTCTCAACCTTTCATCCTTTGGAGCACACTAAAGTGAGCTTCAAACTTTTACGACAACCCTGGTTGTGACTTTTTTCTCATAGATGCAAAAAAGCAGACACACAAGGTACATATTTTTTAAAATTATGAGCAACTATGAGATTCCAGTTTATTACGAAAGAGTTTTCCTCGAGTGAGCATAATGCCGGGGTAAGGTTCACAGCTGCCACGCTTGGCCGTACGAGTTCACACCCTAAGCATGTTCATTGTTTTTAATTTCATCGTACAGAATATCGTTAAATAGTATATGTTGTACAAAATTCTTCATAGAATATTCATTTTGGGCATAGTAATTTCATTAACAGATCGATAATTACAGCAGACTTTCTTCAAATGCGTATTCCTTTTGTTACAGAATAGATTACAGAATATTATTCGCAGAGGCTTGCTGGGCTAGACCAGAATTTCGTACGGTATTTGTCGCAGAGCCGACCGAGTCACGAATTCGTAGAGCATCTCGCACATTTTATGAAAGCTAGTTCCTTGCAGGAACACGGATCTTTCACGAGCGATATCGTAAAACACAAGTCGTTTCAAATCAAAAAGGCTGTTCTTTCTCCGATCGTCTCCGATGCGAACTACGAATGTTCGATAATTCCTGTGGAACATAGTGCATTAAACTGATGCAGAATTAAAGAATGTATTTTTATGGAATCTTCCTTCGAAGCGATTTCTCTATTAGCCCTTTATGTCGGAAGAATTGTAAATGTTTTTCGTGAAAATTTTAACCTACCTGTGAAAATTAACATCACAACGTTGACAAAGAGGAGGACATTTGGGCGGGGTAATTTCAACGGTGCACGTGCTTGCTTGTATTTCATCTATAAAGATTTGATCGTAAGGCTCTTGATCAGTCTGCCATCTCCACAGATCTATAATGTAAAGAATTCTTTTGTCCCACAAGCGGAAGAGTCACAGATTTTAATAATTCTTCGTGCAGCACTTCCGGGAATTTGTTTCAGTTCGCGCAGGTCACAGTTATATGGTTTATTTTGAGTCAAGTCTTCAACTGTTTTTTGAACAATCCGAATTTTCAAGATGAATCTTGCATACCTAAGAAAACGTAAGGGAATGTCTTTCCTGGCGCAATTACAGTATACTGTGCAGCGAAAGAAGGACTAATGTTGGTTCAAAATGGTTCAAATGGCTCTGAGCACTATGGGACTCAACTGCTGAGGTCATTAGTCCCCTAGAACTTAGAACTAGTTAAACCTAACTAACCTAAAGACATCACAAACATCCATGCCCGAGGCAGGATTCGAACCTGCGACGGTAGCGGTCTTGCGGTTCCAGACTGCAGCGCCTTTAACCGCACGGCCACTTCGGCCGGCGACTAATGTTGTTCATATGGGTTTTTACACTTTGTTCAGTAAGGGATCTACAAGGCTATTACAAATGATTGAAGTGATTTCATAAATTCACTGTAGCTCCATTCATTGACATATGGTCACGACACACTACAGATACGTAGAAAAACTCATAAAGTTTTGTTCGGCTGAAGCCGCACTTCAGGTTTCTGCCGCCAGAGCGCTCGAGAGCGCAGTGAGACAAAATGGCGACAGGAGCCGAGAAAGCGTATGTCGTGCTTGAAATGCACTCACATCAGTCAGTCATAACAGTGCAACGACACTTCAGGACGAAGTTCAACAAAGATCCACCAACTGCTAACTCCATTCGGCGATGGTATGCGCAGTTTAAAGCTTCTGGATGCCTCTGTAAGGGGAAATCAACGGGTCGGCCTGCAGTGAGAGAAGAAACGGTTGAACGCGTGCGGGCAAGTTTCACGCGTAGCGCGTGGAAGTCGACGAATAAAGCAAGCAGGGAGCTAAACGTATCACAGCCGACGGTTTGGAAAATCTTACGGAAAAGGCTAAAGCAGAAGCCTTACCGTTTACAATTGCTACAAGCCCTGACACCCGATGACAAAGTCAAACGCTTTGAATTTTCGGCGCGGTTGCAACAGCTCATGGAAGAGGATGCGTTCAGTGCGAAACTTGTTTTCAGTGATGAAGCAACATTTCTTCTTATTGGTGAAGTGAACAGACACAATGTGCCAGAACTGCGAGCTCGCATCAACGATGCTTTCGAACTCATTGATGGGGACGTGCTGCGCCGAGTGTGGGAGGAACTTGATTATCAGCTTGATGTCTGCCGAATCACTAAAGGGGCACATATCGAACATTTGTGAACGCCTAAAAAAACTTTTTGAGTTTTTGTATGTGTGTGCAAAGCATTGTGAAAATATCTCAAATAATAAAGTTATTGTAGAGCTGTGAAATCGCTTCAATCATTTGTAATAACCCTGTATTGCGCGGCGATTGGTACTGGCAGCCGGTTTGATCGGTATTGATTAAGTAATTTTGGTCTGAATCAGGGATCAGTACTTTTGATCTGTGCCTAGAAACCGTTAATAGCTGCTAATACTTTGTCCATCGTTGAGAACTCTTTGGAACTGTCCAAAACGGAATACCCATTTAAAGAAAGCGTGCTGTAATAATTACTGTGACGAAACTGACTATTTTTGAAAAATTTTGCATGACATACACTATTTAATGATATTATGTATGATGAAATTGAAGTAAAAATATGCACATGCACGGCTTGAAGCCGTACCACCAGCGTTGTAGCCGTGAATTTCAACAACTGCAGTGCGATCGCTTGGTCGAAACATATTTAACGTTACGGACGTAGTAGATATGCATAACATTTCAACATTGATTATCTCGGGAACTAGGGGCCGTCGCATGAAAAGCCACTAGCCAGGTACTCGGGACAGGTCCCTCTACAATCTATGTAATACTCACAAAAATATGTGATCAACAGGTCTGCTGGTCCCTTTGTGCGAGGGAACTTCGCACGTAGCGCTCTTAAATTCGCCAGTCGTGGCATGTTGCGCGCACTAGCGGAACGCAATAGCACTCGTTGCTAAGTTATAAAGTGAAAAGATACGATAGAGCGACGAACTCTGTGGAAAGTATGTTCACAACCCGACATACGGCTGAAAGCTGTCTCATAATTCCATCATGAGTTCACAAACTAGCCAACTCGCAGTTAATTACGTATGCATATTACTAGACGCCACTGATGTCAGAATGAAATGTTGTCCTGGTTAGTTTAAACGGATCTGAAATGAAGGCTTTTTGCTTAAGACCTCATCTAATGGGGCTCAGATTTCAACCATCGCCTACCTTTACAAAAATTACAAAATTTTCCAACGCACTGTACGCCCACACCTGTCAAAGGAAGTGCTCCAATCATCTCTGGAGTGAGTAGCGAATTCCTTCAAAAACCGCCAGATCACGTCGTAAATCTTGACCGAACGGGGTGGCGCTGCAGTGTGATGTTCCTGTCTCATTCAGTTCAGCGGAATAGTGTGCATCTGAAGTTCAGTTTTACTGCTACAGTACCATTCCCAGAGTATCCCATGTCACATGTACATTACCGCAGAGGTGCTGACTATCACGTAAAACCAAAAAATTATCCAGGTGCCGGTAGGACTCACACACTCAGGTTTCGATTCAAAATTAGGTATGTATACAGTTCAACAATTCCGGGATTCGAGGATCTTGGCGATTTTTGCCTGTTATCGACGATCATACTGGCAAGATATCGGTCCCAGGAATTCCAGGACTTTGGAAATTGTGTTATTTGAAGTTTGACGTCAAGTAACAAATGACACAACAAACTTTTGTTTCTTCTCAGTTGTCAGTATCAATGAAATTCGTCGTCAGTCGTGTAACTGAAATGTTATTTTACTTTGACTACCAGTTTCGGTATTCCACAATGCCATCTTCAGGCCCCATATGCATCTCTCTAAATAAACGATATTGTCATACAGTGCCATATACGAGGTGAGATTCGAAAGTTTTAAGAATGGATCCGCTACTGCTTACTTGTTTGGCGGGCAGGTACACGGAGGGTTGGGAGTGAGTCATTACCTTGTCCTTGAACGCCCTCTGATGGGAAACTGCGTTGGGAAACTGCGTTTGCTTTATTCAGTTTGATGGTTCAAATGGATCTGAGCACTATGGGACTTGACATCTGTGGTCATCAGTCCCCTAGAACTTAGAACTACTTAAACCTAAATAACCTAAGGACATCACACGCATCCATGCCCGAAGCAGGATTCAAACCTGCGACCGGAGCGGTCTCGCGGTTCCAGACTGAAGCGCCTAGACCGCACGGCCACACCGGCCGGCTATTCAGTTTGATGTGGCAGATGGTTGAGTGCAGGTCTGTTAGGGCTTGTTGCCGGATTCTATCTGCGTGAAAATGGACGTACAAATAAAAACGAATCAACGAGTTTGTGTGAAATTTGTTTTTAAAACATGGAAATCAGCTTCTGAGATTTACGAGCTATTAAAACCAGCTTTGGAGACAATTCTATGAGCCAGTCAAAAGTTTTTGTCTGCTTCAACAGATTTAAAAATGGCCGCGAATCATTTGAAGATGAACCACGGTCCGGTCGACCTTCCACCTCAAAAACGAATGAAAATGTTGTGAAAGTTCCCGACTTAGTGCGCTCTGATCGTAGACTCCCGTCAAGGTGATGGCTGATTAACTTAATTTAAGTTTCTCTGCAGTTCAGTCAATTTTAACTGAAGATCGACCATGTGTCGAGCTTCCGCAAAATTCATTCCAAAAGTGTTGTCAAGTGACCAGGGACAATAACGACCTGAAGTGTGCTAATAACTGATTAATGGGACTAAAAATGTTCCAGATTTGTTGAATAGGGTAATTACAGATGACGAATCGTGGGTATATGGATACGATCCTGAAACCAAAGTGCGGTCTTCAGACTCCAGACCCCATGACCGAGAAAAGCATGGCAAAGTCGGTCGAAGGTGAAGACAATGTTGGTGATTTTTTTCGATTCTACCGGTATTGTGCATCATGAATTTACCTCCGGAGGACAGACAATAAACCAGGTATACTACAAATCTGTCCTTGAGCGTTAGCGCGAAAAAGTGCAGAAGAAAAGGCCTGCATTGTGGAAAGACAGGCATTGGGTGCTACCATGACAATGCTCCGGCTCATCGTGCCTTCTCCATCGTTGAATTTTTGACCAAATTCAAAATTCCTGTTCTTCCACAATCGCCATTTTCCCCTGATTTGGCCCCTGTGGACTTGTACCTCTATCCAAAACTGAAGTTTTCACTAAAAGGGAAGCGATTTGACTCGATTGAAGACATCCAGGCAAATACAGAGAGCGTTCTTAACACACTTTAGGAAAAAAGAAATTGCAGGCATGTTTCCAAAAGTGGAAACACCGTTCCAGGAGTGCATCACTGTAGCATGTAAGTACCACCATTGTACAATTACAAGTCCATTCTTAAGACTTTCTCCGACCGGTGTGGCCGAGCGGTTCTAGGCGCTTCAGTCCGGAGCCGCGCGACTGCTGCGGTCGCAGGTTATAATCCTGCCTCGGGCATGGATGTCTGTGATGTCCTTAGGTTAGTTAGGTTTAAGTAGTTCTAAGTCTAGGGGAATGATGACGTCAGACGTTAAGTCCCATAGTGCTTAGAGCCATTTGTTTGCATCGCCAATGGTCGGCAGACGTCAGTATTTGACCTAAATTTCTACTGGATATGTCAACGTGCTCCTGAGAACAACTATTTTGAACAGTTGGACAGACAGACGGACATCAAAATAATCCGATAAGAGATCCGTTTTCTGACCCGCCAGGGTAGCCGAGAGCGCTAACGCGCTGCTTCCTGGTCCTGGGTAGGCGCGCCGACCCCGCATCGAATCCGCCCGACGAGGGCTGGTGTGCCGGCCAGCCTGGATGTGATTTTTCGGCGGTTTTCCACATCCCACTAGGTGAATACTGGGCTGGTCCTCACGTCACGCCTCACTTACACGCGTTGCAGCCATTTGAAACACGTCCGCACTATTTCACAGTTTACACTAGACGCAGACAGTTGGGGTACACTGCTTCCGTCCTGGCGGGGGGGGGGGGGGGAGAGGGGAGGGGGGGGGTTCGGGGTGGCGGCAGGAAGGGCACCCGGCCATCTCTAACACTAACCTTGCCAAATCCGTTGTAACCCCACCGACCCTGCGACCGCTGTGGGACTATGGCGTAAGCGAAAGAAAGAAAGATCCATTTTCTCCGACTTAGGTTCAGAACCCTGAAAGGAAGTTGGTGTTCGGTGTAACACAACTCAGATCATCTGATCTAAATGTTCTCAGCAGTAAAAGCTTTTTGAAGATGTGATAATATGGCAGCGCGCACCAAGTGGGCGTAGCGCAACAAAAGAGCTACAGAGGCACAGCAGCGATGAAGTCGCGAATCTGTAACGGTGGTTTCTGCACACAGGTACTAAAGAACAGCTCCTACCATTGGATGGACAACGCGTCTCGTGAGCTACTTAGCAGGCAGCTCACATTTTTCTCGCTCAAACGTTTATAACACGTTTACATTAATCTGCACAGATAGGAGCTAATCAGAGAATTGTTTAGTCTGCTGCAGAAAGGTTGTACGCCACGTTAATTAAAATTCTTACTTTTACACCTCGGGAACAAAGGACGCTCGTTGTTCGCGATCAGCATATTGTTTCACAGGGGAGGCGCGTCAGCACGCGGAATGGGAACAGCATTCCTTCCTTTGGCCTGGAGGCTGTTTTAGTGCGGCCATTACGGAGCCTCTACTGATGACGGGTGCCGCGTTACGAGTGAGTCAGACAGAGGACACCCGACGCCGAACGGAATCACCTGCCAGCTGCTTTCCCACTTTATAGTAGCCGGCCCCCCCCCCAGGTTTACGTGCGTAATTCTAACAGGGACGCCAGCGCGGCCTTCAAGAGCAAAATGGAAGTGCGTTCTGCGTAGCTTTACATCCAGATACGATAGAAGTAACACGCGCTGCCGTGGCAGTTGAAAGAAGGAACGCGGAGAGCCTGTGCATTTTAACAGCTCCGGGGAGATTACCAGCCAAGCGAACGACTGTTCTTCTTTTTCTTAGACTCCATAAGACAGCTCTTTAGTACAAATTTACAGCTGCCAGTACAAGTTGGAGTAAAACAACTCGATAAAATCAGAGTAGGGTAGGGAACGTCCAGTGCATCTTTCTCCAGATAGCCGCAGGCTCAAATGCGCCGTTTTGGAACCATAAAACGAAACTGACGTAAATATACGATATTTTACGTTTTTAGAAAACATCAAAAATGGTTTAATGTGATTGACACTGATAAGGCGAAACATTATCACCACATACCTCAAACGGCAAGGAAAATACTGAGAGCAGACAGACGGCGTAGCAAAAAATGGGTCAAATGGCTCTGAGCATTATGGGACTTAACATCTGAGGTCATCAGTGCCCTAGACTTAGAACTACTTAAACCTAACTAAGCCGGCCAGTGTGACCGTGCGGTTCTAAGCGTTTCAGTCTGGAACCGCGTGACCGCTACGGTCGCAGGTTCGAATCCTGCCTCTGGTATGGATGTGTGTGATGTCCTTAGATTAGTTAGGATTAAGTAGTTCTAAGTTCTAGGGGACTGATGAATACAGATGTGCAGCGCGGTTCCGGACTGAAGCGCCTAGAACCGCTCGGCCACAACGGCCGGCACGGCGTAGCAATAGGGTCTCCCTTATCCCGTCAGCAGCAGACACATTAATAAGAGAGGCCTTTGAAGCAACAGCACTTTGTTCCACTCCTTTGCGACCATGCTGCAGGTGCAGATACGTGAACGTTACGTTTGCTATATGCCTCATGTGGAAATGGAGCTACTCAGGTTTCATGAACGTTTGAAAGAAATGCAAGGGAAGATGCAGTGCCCGCTCGACATAGAGAAGAATGGCGCAATACTATTCCAGAACTTGGATGTATACAGGACAACGGACGGCACAGGAGGACACAGAGAATATCTCAGTTGCGGCCAAGGTTTCGGCTCACGATCGGTGCCCGGACATAAGTACTGAAGTGCTCGGTCTTGCTTCACATTCCCCTACCGCCACGCTACGCTGTCTGAGCGCGAGGAGGGGGAATGCGCCGCGTTTAAGTGGCAGTACAGTCGCACAGCATACCACTTGGTTTTATATCTGAAATTTCTCAACAACATAGGTCACAAAGAAAACAAATTATCAGTGTTATTTAATTATTTTTGGCGCGCTGAAAATATAATAATTTTTTCTGGTACAAACTGTCAGCGCCGGCCGCTGTGGCCGAGCGGTTCTAGGCGCTTCAGTCCGGAACAGCGCAAGTTCGAATCCTGCCTCGGGCATGGATGTGTGTGATGTCCTTAGGTTGATTAGGCTGAAGTAGTTGTAAGTCTAGGGGACTGATTACCTCAGATGTTAAGTCCCATAGTGCTTAGAGCCAAACTGTCAGCATACGGACAGTTACAGATAATTTCACAATGTTTAACACTCAAGTTGCCCTGTAATGATGAATTATTCAGTCTGACGCAAATGCCATCAAAATAGTGTAGCACTTTTGCAACCTCATTGTGGATACTTGGAAACTCTGAGGAAAGCAATTTTAACGTAAAAAGATTTGTCATTGAAACTGGCGTTACTTTGGAGGTCAGTCAATCAGTTACATCTTCACAGGCGTAGTGGCACTTTGAACTAAAATGACAAACGGTCTCGAAAACATCTCGGAAACAGATTTAAGACTGACAGTGTGCTCAAAATCTTTATAAAAACATCCTTTTAATTCTTTCAAGGCCACGATGAATTTTTCAAACGTCATGATTTCTTTCAAATGGCTCTGAGTACTATGGGACTTAACATCTATGGTCATCAGTCCTCTAGAACTGAGAACTACTTAAACCTAACTGACCTAAGGACATCACACAACACCCAGTCATCACGAGGCAGAGAAAATCCCTGACCCCGCCGGGAATCGAACCCGGGAACCCGGGCGTGGGAAGCGACAACGCTACCGCACGACCACGAGCTGCGGACATGATTTCTTTGACGCCAGTCAGGTTATGGAACTGGCCTATGTTTGACAGAATGTGTCCCTTCTACAACACGATTTTCTTTTTAAATACGACCCCATCAAATCAGAAAGAAGTTACCTTGCGATGTCTTACTGTGGGCAGTGTGCAGTCGACACTCCATTCCGCACATTCGAATTTCCGTTCTTGTACTCCTTTGTCCTTCATAAATTCAGTAATAGCAAGTATTAAATCTAAAACTTAGCCAACATATTTTGCAGTAATATATGAGATATCTACACTCCTTAAATTCTTTCTGCGTGGTATTGTAATGTCGTTTCATGGTAGATCAGTAGTACATGTCGCATATGCGAATTGTGAATTCTAACCCTTCTGTCATCGTCCTACATTTTAAAGGATTGCGAAGATAAACTGCTAAACTGGCTCTTTTTGTGCACTGGATCTGTAAACATCCTTCACACCATGGACAAATAGCTAAGGTTAAACAGTGCTGTCACTACGATTCAACAAAATTCAGAGAGTTGTACCGACCGAAAAATGCCACACCCCAATGCTACACAAAACATCGCCCCGTTCCGTGCACTTCCGAGAAGGACCGAGCGAATTTGAGTCACAGGCCGAGCCCTGACTCGTCCGCAGCCCGCACACACTGCATGCGTGAAGTCTGGTACGTCAAGGCTGGCTCTGCTGTATCGGAAGCCCAACATACGGTTACGCATTTTCACGCCCAATCCAACCACCCCCCAGCGCAGAAGAGCTCATCCGTTCTTTGGCCAGCCGCGAGCAGTACTTAAGCGATATAATACACTACTGGCCATTAAAATTGCTACACCAAGAAGAAATTCAGATGATAAACGGGTATTCATTGGACAAATATATTATACTAGAACTGACATATGATTACATTTTCACGCAATTTGGGTGCATAGATCCTGAGAAAGCAGTATCCAGATCAACCAACTCCGGCCGTAATAACGGCCTTCATACGCATGGGCATTGAGTCGAACAGAGCTTGGATGGCGTGTACATGTACACCTGCCCATGCAGTTTCAACACGATACCACAGAGTAGTGACTGGCGTATTGTGACGAGCCAGTTGCTCGGCCACCAGTGACCAGACGTTTTCAACTGGTGAGAGATCTGGAGAACATGCTGGCCAGAGCAGCAGTCTAACATCTTCTGCATCCAGAAAGGCCCGTACAGGACCTGCAACATGCGGTCGTGAATTATCCTGTTGAAATGTAGGGTTTCGCAGGGATCGAATGAAGGGTAGAGCCACGGGTCGTAACACATCTGAAATGTAACGTCCACTGTTGAAAGTGCCGTCAGTGCGAACAAGAGGTGACCGAGACGTGTAACCAATGGCACCCCATACCATCACGCCGGGTGATACGCCAGTATGCCGATGACGAATCCACGCTTCCAATGTGCGTTCACCGCGATGTCGCCAAACACGGATGCGGCCATCATGATGCTGTAAATAGAACCTGGATTCATCCGAAAAAATGACGCTTTGCCATTACTGCACCCAAGTTCGTCGTTGAGTACACCATCGCAGGTGCTCCTGTCTGTGATGCAGCGTCAAGGGTAACAGCAGCCATGGTCTCCAAGCTGATAGTCCATGCTGCTGCAAACGTCGTCCAACTGTTCGTGCAGATGGTTGTTGTCTTGCAAACGCGATACGATAAACCGCAATTGCGTTGGGCTACAATCCGAACTTTATCAAACTTGGAAACGTGGTGGTACAGATTTCTCCTCCTTACACGAGGCATCACAACAACGTTTCACTAGGCAACGCCGGTCAACTGCTGTTTGTGCATGAGAAATCGGTTGGAAACTTTCCTCATGTCAGCACGTTGTAGGTGTCGCCACTGGCACCAACCTTGTTTGAATGCTGTGAAAAGCTAGTCATTTGCATATCACAGCATCTGCTTCTTGTCGATTAAATTTCGCGTCTGTAGCACGTCATTTTCGTGGTGTAGCAATTTTAATGGCCAGTAGTGTACATAAGCTCAAAAGGCTACATACAGCTTCCGTAGCCAATGGCTATAACCATAAACCGATCCAAACAGCTGTGGCAACAAAGAAAAGGAAGCAAGGCGAGCAAGAAATCGGCAAACGGCGGCCAACAGTGCGTTTACCTTACATGAGAAATGTCACTGACCCGACTGGTAAACTCATTCGACGGGTTGGTGCCCATTCAGTCCTCCACAGCAGCCGCAAAATTCAGGATGTGCTAGCGTCCACGAAAGACAAGTTAGATGCTTTACACACTGCAAGTGCGTACAAGGTGGAATGGTTGGTCCAAATGGCTCTGAGCACTAATGGACTTAACTTCTGAGGTCATCAGTCCCATAGAACTTAGAACTACTTAAACCTAACTAACCTAAGGACATCACACAGATCCATGCCCGAGGGTGGATTCGAACCTGCAGCAGCGCGGTTCCAGACTGAAGCGCATAGAACCGCTCGGCCTCATCGGGCGGCTTACCTTCCAGAACCTAACTCACTCTTCGTGCACATCTCGGAGCGATTCCTGCTGAAAAGCTGGTTATTCAGGCTTTTGACGTCACATTAATGTAACTTGTGCCCTCCTGGGAGAAATTTCCATGATAGTACTGAAGAGATGTCGTGTGTTATGACTTCGACATCAGGTTCCACTCCGTCTTGTTTCACTGCACCCTGTGTCAACGTCATGGATGTTATTTACGACGCAAAAAATAAGGTATCAGCGCGTAACCTTTAATTATGGGGCAATGTATGCACTACCAGCGCGGTGCTACCCAACATGGTCCTGTTGTAAACTTCTACATTTACATCTACACTTATACTCCCCAAGCCACCCAACGGTGTGTGGCGGAGGGCACTTTACGTGCCACTGTCAGTACCTCCCTTTCCTGTTCCAGCCGCGTATGGTTCGCGGGAAGAACGACTGCCGGAAAGCCTTCGTGGCGCTCGAATCTCTCTAATTTTACATTCGTGATCTCCTCTGGAGGTATATGTAGGGGGAAGCAATATATTCGATACCTCATCCAGAAACGCACCCTCTCGAAACCTGGACAGCAAGCTACACGTCGATGCAGAGCGCCTCTCTTGCAGAGTCTGCCACTTGAGTTTGCTAAACATCTCCGCAACGCTATCACGCTTACCAAATAACCCTGTGACGAAATGCGCCGCTCTTCTTTGGATATTCTCTCTCTCCTCTGTCAACCCGACCTGGTGCGGATCCCACACTGATGAGCAATACTCAAGCATATGTCGAACGAGTGTTTTGTAAGCCACCTCCTTTGTTGATGGACTACATTTTCTAAGGACTCTCCCGATCAATCTCAATCTGTCACCCGCCTTACCAACAATTAATTTTATATGATCATTTCCCTCAAAATCGTTCCGTACGCACACCCCAGATATTTTATAGAAGTAACTGCAACCAGTGTTTGTTCCGCTATCATATAATCATACAATAAAGGATCCTTCTTCCTATGTATTCGCAATACATTATATTTGTCTGTGTTAAGGGTCAGTTGCCACTCCCTGCACCACGTGCCCATCCGCTGCAGATCTTCCTTCATTTCGCAGCAATTTTCTAATGCTGCAACTTCTCTGTATACTACAGCATCATCCGCGAAAAGCCGCATGAAACTTCCGACACTTCTATATGGAGCAGGTGCGGGCGCTATTATTTGAAAAATGTATAAAAGACCGAAATTGCAATCGTGCTGTATAAATACATTTAGTAACAGTCCAAGTGAAAAATATTTTCTTTCCTATCAGTGTGCTACAAAAGGAAGAGAAGAAAGCACTCCCGCTTCGTCATTGAGAAGCGAATTGGTGAGGCGGCGGAGCAACTTTGCCACTCTGGAGCAGGTAGTTCTCAGGGAGCGTTTCTGCAGACCGACCTCCGCCACGTGATCGTCCAAGTAGGCCTTCGGCGGCGTGAGGGGTGGGGGAGGGGAGGGGAAGTGGGACGCCCCCGTCTTCCTGTGTTCACCTTTCTTTAGCGGGCGATCCAGCGAGTTTCCAGTGCCGCCCGGTAATGCATTTAAGTTGGCCCGGGCGGCCGGTCACGTAAACGCGGCGCCTGCGCCCGCGCATGCGCGCCGCCCGAGACAGAGGCCTCCCGGAAACCGATTTATCTGCGATGGGACGCGGCCGCCGGCGGCGCGCCGGAACCGAATCCCGAAATCCCAGAGTCGGCTGCCGGGAGAGGCGGGCCGAGCCGAGCCGATTGCCCTTTCCCGGCCCTGATGGCTTGATTTCCTGCCCTCCGGTGCGCCCGAGGCTGGAGGAGCTAAGAGGAATCGCAGCGGAGGGAAATCCGGGCCGGAACCACGTGCGTGTCAAGTCCGGAGCATGACGCGTTTATCTGAGAATGAATTGTGAACTCCGTGTGTTCATTTGCAACTTACAGGTGTCTCTGTGAGAAAGAGTGTTCCATGAAAACATAATCGGCAGCTGAATATACGAAGGTTCAACGACAGCATTCTGCAGGATACTTCTGCACTGACAGAAAGGCAAAGTGTTACAACATGAAACACTACTCGAACATCGTGGGGGTATTCGTCTCTTGCATTCATTGACTAAACTTCCATTCCATTCGGAACTGATGTCTTTCATTAACACCAGTGTGATGTGTGACCCCTGACGTCCTTCTAATACAGTCGACTACTCACTGCGTCATGGAAGCATTATTTATTTGGCGTATGGCGCTACACACATGGTTTACACTTATTACGTTATGAAATTATATGATAAAATACACTATAAAATACGTAAGTGAAGGATACATATTCAGATAAAATATAATACATAAACACAATAAAAAGAAACATCACAGCAGATGTTTGCGTTACACAAGTCTTCAAATTCTGACGTCCAAATTGGCGATCCATTCGAGGCAGGTTGGTGTGGCGTTGAAGTCAGCCCGACTACCCTGGTAGGCTCTTAATTCACAGTCCTGGGCGATGTGCTGTATTGTTTTATTAGGTGCCCCACAGTCACAGCTAGAGCTGGGAAGCCTTCCCCACTTGTGTAGATTGTGTGCACATAGTCCATGTCCTGTTCGCATTCTGTTTAGGCTTTTCCATAGCTATCGTGGAGGTTCAAAGCCCTTAGGTTTCTCTGATGGACAGATAAGTTCACGGTTGTCAGGGGAGGCACTATCACTCCAGCTCTCGTGCCATTTAGTATCCATGCTGAAGTTGGCAGCTGACAGTTGTTGGGCCAGTCTTAAAGGGGGATTTCTGGAGCGGAGTCGTGTTCTTTCCGAAGTTGGGACATCGTCATGGATAGGATGTAGGGGGTTATTCATTATTTTTGTGTATTCCTTAATCAGGGCTTCCTGTCTTCGTAGGGAGGGTGGAGCTATATGACTAAGTGTTGGAAGCCAATATACTGGGGTAGTCTTTATGCATCCAGTTATGGTTCTCATAGCAGCGTTGAGCTGGGTGTCCAACTTGTTTACATGCTTGCTGGTTAACCACGCTGGTGAACAGTACTCGGCTGCAGAGTACACTAAGGCGAGTGTAGAGGTTCGTAGTGTGTCTGCTGCTGGTCCCCAGTTAGTGCTGCAGAGCCTCTGAATGAGGCTGTTCCGTGACCTTATTTTATTGGGTACATTTTCCACTGCGTCATGGAAGCAAAAGCCTCCAGATGTCATATATGCCATCTTGAAGAATTTCTTGCTGTTCCTGAGACTTACACTGCGTCGTTTCATGAACACTGCTGGCCGGCGGCTCGTATGAAAGACGTACACTATCTGGACAAAACTATCCGGACACGTATCAGTGGATGTTATATGCTGTGTGTCCGCTCTTCGCATTTATGACGGTGTGAAGACTGCTGGGGACACGTTCAAATGGTTCAAATGGCTCTGAGCACTATGGGACTTAACATCTATGGTCATCAGTCCCCTAGAACTTAGAACTACTTAAACCTAAGTAACCTAAGGACAGCACACAACACCTAGTCATCACGAGGCAGAGAAAATCCCCGACCCCGCCGGGAATCGAACCTGGGAACCCGGGCGTGGGAAGCGAGAACGCTACCGCACGACCACGAGCTGCGGACGCTGGGGACATGACTGAGCGTCTGTGGACCAAAGGCAATCTGTTCTTCCGCGAGAGCCGAAATCAGAGAAGTTACTGATGTTATAAGGTGGGGGCTAGAGCGAAGTCTCCTCCTAACTCGTCCCAGAGGTGTTCCATTGGGTTGAGGTTTTAACTGCCGGCAGACCACTACGTTGCCTCACTGTATTAACATTATTCTTCACTCAGGAACACGATCGCGTATCTAACCTAGGATCCTACTACCATTCTGCACCTGAATCGATGCTCAAGATTCAAGAGCATGTAAGTCGATCGTTACAGATGTATACGCGGTCCGGTCTGTTTCACCGACAACGTGCAATAATCATTCACGAACTGGACGTGGCAGTACTAGCTGCGGCGGGTATATAAATCGTGTCGGAGGTGGGTCGAGGCAATGTGAAAACGGAGTGATTCATCTGACGGTCCACGGTACCTTCCAAAAGGGCATGACAGTGGCTTTCAGATCAAGGGTGGAAGTATTCCCGAAACGACAAAGTTTGTAAACTGTTCGCGTACCGCCGTGGTTCAAATACATTATGCATGGTAGAATGGCGCTGTCCGAAATTGGCGCTGTTGTAACTGGAATGAAACACGGGCCATAGGTGACTGGGGTGAACAACGGTTGTGGAGGTGTGTACGGGCGAACAGACACGCAGCTATTGAGCAGCTAACGGTCCAGATCAACCGCTATGCTACCAACAATGTCTCTTCAACGACCATTCAGTTTAGATGAATCACGCTTTATACTCCATCGGACAGATGGCCGATGGCATGTACGGCGTGGGAAGCAGACACCCTGCGACAATCGTCGGGAGGGTGCAAGCCGGAGGAGCGAGCGGCGTGATCTGGAGCGTTCCCTGGATGATTTTGTCATTCCGGAAGGCACAGTGGACCAATCCAAGTATGCCCCCGTCCTTGGGGACAATGTCCACCCGTAAATGCAGTTTGCTTTTCCTCGGCACGGTGGCATCTACCAGCAGGACAATGTGACTTGTCGTAGCTCGCAGTGTACCTGCGTGGTTCTAACAGCATCAGTATGAGTTTAACGTACTCTCCTGGTCACCGAACTCCCCGGATTTAAACCAAGTCATGGATCTGTGGGACCACCCCGATCGGGCCCTTCGCGCTCTGGGTACTCGGCCAGGAAACCTAGGCAGCTGGCCACGGCACTGCTGTTGGCATGACTCCACATCCCTGTTGGTATCTTCCAGATCAAAATTGGTTCAAATGGCTCTGAGCACTATGGGACTTAACATCTGAGGTCATCAGTCCCATAGAACTTAGAACTACTTAAACCTAACTAACCTAAGGACATCACACACATCCATGCCCGAGGTAGGATTCGAACCTGCGACCGTAGCAGCACCGCGGTTCCAGACTGAAGCGCCTAGAACCTCTCGGGCACACCGGGCGGCTTACCTTCCAGAACCTAACTCACTCTTCGTGCACATCTCGGAGCTATTCGTGCTGAAAAGCTGGTTATTCAGGCTTTTGATGTCACCTTAATGTGACTTGCGCCCTCCTGGGAGTAATTTCCATGATAGTACTAAAGAGGTGTCGTGTGTTATGACTTCGACATCACGTTCGACTCCGTCTTGCTTCACTGCACCGTGTGTCATCGTCATGGATGTTATTTACGACGCAAAAAATAAGGTATCAACGTGTAAGTTTAATTATGCGCAAATGTATGCACTACCAGCGCGGTGCTACCCAAGGTAGTCCTGTTGTAATCTGTGAATTAGTCTGCACTGATGAAGGTATTACACGTTGAACACGTGGACCGAATGCTACCTGAAATACTCCGGTATTGCTGTGGCATATGATGATTAAAATTTCATCCTTACGTGACCTCATTTTCAGTACAGAAGGAAACCACACCTATAGAGGTAGATTGGTGTAAGTATGCTATCTGGTGTGTGTAACGGTACTGGAACTTTTTAGATGGAGACTGGGACAAAGTTTCTCAATGCACATGTACCTGCGGCTTATCGTCGTCTATTGTACTCTGAGTAAGGGCGAATCATTGGCGTGGGGGACGTGGGAGCGTCACAGTGACAGGTTGCATTAACAGTTGATTGTTGTGCAGTGATAATATGAGGTGCATTTTTTTTCTCCGGACTGGAAAGAGATAGAAACATGCGCATTGTTTTAAAATGAGGCCGCGTTCATTGTCAATACGTCCCAGAGATGGCAGCACCGTACGGCAGATGGAATTTTACCGCCAGCGGCGAGAATGAGAACTGTTTTAAATACTTAAAATGGCGACGTTTTCCTTACTTGAACAGCGTGCAACCATTCGTTTTCTGAATTTGCGTGGTGTGAAAGCAATTGAAATTCATCGACAGTTGAAGGAGACATGTGGTGACGGAGTTATGGATGTGTCGAAAGTGCGTTCGTGGGTGCGACAGTTTAATGAAGGCAGAACATCGTGTGACAACAAACCGAAACAACCTCGGGCTCGCACTAGCCGGTCTGACGACATGATCGAGAAAGTGGAGAGAATTGTTTTGGGGGATCGCCGAATGACTGTTGAACAGATCGCCTCCAGAGTTGGCATTTCTGTGGGTTCTGTGCACACAATCCTGCATGACGGCCTGAAAATGCGAAAAGTGACATCCAGGTGGGTGCCACGAATGCTGACGGACGACCACATGGCTGCCCGTGTGGCATGTTGCCAAGCAATGTTGACGTGCAACGACAGCCTGAATGGGACTTTCTTTTCGTCGGTTGTGACAATGGATGAGACGTGGATGCCATTTTTCAATCCAGAAACAAAGCGCCAGTCAGCTCAATGGAAGCACACAGATTCACCGCCACCAAAAAAATTTCGGGTAACCGCCAGTGCTGAAAAAATGATGGTGTCCATGTTCTGGGACAGCGAGGGCGTAATCCTTACCCATTGCGTTCCAAAGGGCACTACGGTACCAGGTGCATCCTACGAAAATATTTTGAAGAACAAATTCCTTCCTGCACTGCAAAAAAAAAAAACATCCGGGAAGGGCTGTGCATGTGCTGTTTCACCAAGACAACGCACCCGCACATCGAGCTAACGTTACGCAACAGTTTCTTTGTGATGACAACTTTGAAGTGATTCCTCATGCTCCCTACTCACCTGACCTGGCTTCTAGTGACTTTTGGCTTTTTCCAACAATGAAAGACACTCTCCGTGGCCGCACATCCACCAGCCGTGCTGCTATTGCCTCAGCGATTTTCCAGTGGTCAAAACAGACTCCTAAAGAAGGCTTCGCCGCTGCCATGGAATCATGGCGTCAGCGTTGTGAAAAATGTGTACGTCTGCAGGGCGATTACGTCGAGAAGTAACGCCAGTTTCATCGCTTTCGGGTGAGTAGTTAATTAGAAAAAAAATCGGAGGCCTTAGAACTTGAATACACCTCGTAGAAGGAATGATGTCGAGTTTGGCTCCCGACGGCAGTTCGGATAGATTAATAGTCACTGGTCCTGCAAAAATACAACACCACCAGGAGATGGTAAAGGTTTTCGACTGGCTCTGGAGAACACACGGACGACAACAGCTGAAATCCGGGCAGAGTTTAGAGGCAGAATGTCAGCATGAAACCGTGCTAGAATACTAGAAGACGGATTGAGGTGTTGAGTTCTCATGGATCGTCTACCGCTCCCACCATACCACAGACAACAGAGACTGTGATAGTGTAGAGCCAAATCAACAGGAGCGCTGAGTGGCATTATGTGGTGCTGAGCCATGAGCCTCACTTCTACTCGTGGTGGTTAATTCAACGCCAATGTTTTCTTGAGCTAACTGGTGAAATGTTACAGAAGCAGCGATTCTCGAGCCCCATCTCTTGGAATCGTGGTGTAGAGAGCTGCTGGATTTGGCAGCAGAACTGATCTGGTAAATGTTAAAGATACCCGTTGGCGAGTCTGATGAATCCTAATGTCATACTCTTCTTGACCAGGGGACCAAATGGCATATTCCAGCAGAATAATGCAAGATCACACACTGGAGTTCACACCAAAGAAGCCTTGAGAATATACGGAGTCTTGATTGCCTTGCCCAGTCCGTGACTGTCACCCATATTGCGTACCTGGGATGCTATGAGAAGACGTACATAATCTGATAGAAAGTAACCAGACACCTCTATATACTCTCCCCATCCCTCTACGAACTTCTCGGTATGTGTAGAAAGTGTGAAGTTTTGCTACACAGCAGAGAGCGGCCAGCGATGTTAAATAAAGTGCGTGCAGAGAGTCAGCTATGAGCCCTATGGAACGAGGACGCTTACTCATGGGACAGCGCTATGAACTTAAAAATGTTTCTCCGGTTACTTCGAGCCAGTGGAATAGTTGTAATTTATCAGATTACGTCTGATGTGGAACGAGAATCTACTCATTGTACTAAAGGATACTAAAGTTGTAAACTGTGAAAGTTCTGAAAATATACAGTATAAACATCTACATTAACCAAGGAACGTTTAGTGATTTCCTGGCCACTGAGTCCTATTTCATGTACCAGGAACTTTCTCTACGTAAGATAAAAGGAAGCGTGAAGGCTGTCGGGTTGGCCGAATCTTGCAACGGGGTCCTTGCGATTCACCTGAAGTTTTAACAGCGGAATTTCATGCTAATGTACAACATATTGATAACACCCCATCATCCTCCGCGCTGAACTCTGTCAAAGCTAATTAGACTAACTCCAACATGCATAAATCAGACACAGCATTTCACGACAGAGACAATCATTCGCCGATAAATGATTCCAGCAAAATGTTTCAGGTTTCTGTGTCAGATACAATTATGCAGCTTTGGTGTTTCCTGCGTTACAAGAGTTAACGACATTGACATTTAACTGGTTTTAAGACAGAGATTCAAGACCAGGACGACAATGAAGACATAGAATTCCTTTCCGCAAAGAGACATCTAGTCACGCTTAACGAACATCACCAATTTCCCGCGAAAGGCAAAGGTCCCGAGTTTGAATCTCGGTCCGGCACACAGTTTTAATCTGTCAGGAAGTTTCATATCAGCGCACACTCCGCTGCAGAGTGAAAATCTCATTCTGATTACTAACTAAAATTAAGGGGAAGTTTACTATCTTTTGGTTCAAAAAATCGATTTTTGAAAAATGCATTTTTGGATCCATAAAAGTGTTTAGAATCTACCCCTGAAACGGGTTTTCCGAATACGGAACGGAAATGTTCGTTATTCGCGGTTGAACAAAAAAAAAAAAAAATGCACCTGCCTGAAATCGGCCTTTTTCACGCACCAGTTTTTTTCTTTCGGAGGACGAGTTACTGTACCGGTGCTTGGGAGGAGACACACAAAATTCAGATGAAAGTTTGAACGCGTGTGTTTGGAAGTTAGCCTCCAAGCATTTGCATTCTTGTGCGAAGACTGTGGAGATTGTGACTTTCCTTTATTTATATGGGAATAAAACTGATAGTTCCGTTAAGACTTGTTCCTCTGTAACCGAAAATGGACTGGAGCCGGTCAGTTTGAAATAATAAAAAGTTCCAGAATTTAAAAAAGCTGAATAACCGGTCAAACATTTTGTGAAACGGTTTGTCTAAAGGTAATACTAGTAAATATAATACAATAGCAAAACATTGGTCACAGCTTTGAATGATTCTCGTTATCATGAGCAGGAAATATCTTGCACGATTTACATAATCCACCAGACAAATATCCTGTAGTATTCTCATGGACTGTGAGGCTGGTCCCGGCGGAGGTTCGACTCCTCCCTCGGGCATGGGTGTGTGTGTGTGTTTGTCCTTAGGATAATTTAGGTTAAGTAGTGTGTAAGCGTAGGGACTGCTGACGTTAGGAGTTAAGTCCCATAAGATTTCACACACATTTGAACATTTTTTTCTAGTACCCTTCAGAATTCTAAGATTCGAAGTTAAACATTGAGCTTCAAACTCTCAATCAGTATCTAATTTGCTGTAAACGATCTCGAGCATCATTCAAAGGAGCAAGAAATGCCTCTCTATTCTGTTGTACTACATATTTTTAGGCAAATCATTTCACAGAATATTTGCCTTTTTCAATTTTTTCATTTTAGAATTTTTTTATTGACAGTTGAATATCGCTAAAATGTAATTTCTATGAGCAAAACAGCTAGGCCTTGAACAGGTGCGCTTTCAGCCACTTCATTTACAAAGCTAGAGGCAGGTATTCGTGAAGTATTTCCATTTTTTTCTCAAATGACTCATAAAGTTTTCTTGATTATTCCGGTTACTTTGAAGCAATTAATTTTTTTATCTAAACTAGAGCTCACTTTTGGTTATTTGATACCCAATTCGTCCATTTCCCATATTTTTGTAGGATTGTAAGTTCGGGCATACATTTTCCCTCAAACCACAAAACGTTTACTGAATCACCCTGATAACCTTCGAGTAATTAAATATTTCACTGCAAAATTAGACCTCACTTGGTCGATTTAATATCAGATTTGTCCATTACTCACTCTTCGGTTGGCTATGAAAATTAAGACAAAAAGCCGGCCGGTGTGGCCGTGCGGTTCTAAGCGCTTCAGTTTGGAACCGCGTGACCGCTACGGTCGCAGGTTCGAATCCTGCCTCGGACATGGATGTGTGTGATGACCTTAGGTTAGTTAGGTTTAAGTAGTTCTAAGTTCTAGGGGACTGGGGACCACAGAAGTTAAGTCCCATAGTGCTCAGAGCCATTTGAACCATTTTTTTAAGACAAAAATCCACTCCGCTTATTTATTTGACAGTGAATGGTATTGCCTAGTAAGAATCTATTTTCAGCTTCACGTGTTGCTACCGTTTAAAGCATAAAACGCGCTTATTTTTGTTTCTTTGCCTGTTCATTCGCTATCGGTGTTAATAGGATGGGCCGTTGAACCGTGTGTTCTCTTCGCCTAGACCCCCGAAGGCTAGGAGTGACGCAGTGGATGTCCAATTGAGAATACTGGGCTTTGTAACCAAGGCAGATCTGTAAACTGTTTAAAAGTCGTAATTTTCCTCTTACAGCTGCTAATTTTACACAAATTCGTTTAATACTACCGTGCTACAACGTAGCATCATCTTGGATCATCAGCCTACAGCATCACAGCATAGGACTGAGCAGTTTCAGTGTTTTGTTCCGCTTCTTTATTGTGGCATGAATGTCAAAAGTGCAAAGTACTGAACTATTCCTGAGGCATCAGGGAATCGTCAGTTTTGTAATGGAGTTTAGCGTCTGGAGAGGGTGGGGTAAGGGTTGTAGGGGGAATATAACGTTTCGGTGTGGTGAGCAAATTCAAACTAGCACTGGAAAAGGGTATTCCTGGCCAAGAGAAGCACTAGGTTGTATCAAACATGGGGAGGAAGAAATCACTGCGAATGTACGTTTGGAACACAACACTCTGTGGCTGTGGGACACGGACTGTGGGAAAATCGGAACAAAAAAGAACAGAAGCATCTGAGATGAGATACCAAAGAAGACTGTCGAAAATTAGGTGGACTTATAAGGTAAGGAATGAGGAGTTTGTCTGCGGAACCGGCAAGGAAAGGAATGTATGGAAAACACTGACAAGCGTTAGGTACAGGGCGATAGGACATCCGTTAAGACACCAAGGCTCTAGAGGAAGCTGTAATCACTATAGAGGGATACGTCCAGTAAATAACTGAGGCTGTAGTTTGCATGTGCTGCTCTGAGATGAAAAGGTTGTAACAGGAGAGGAATTCGTGACGGGCGTCATCAAACCAATTGCTGTAGTTATGCAGATATAGAGAGGCTTGCACAGGACAGTCTAAAGCGGAGAGTTGAATCAGACCAGACACCGGACGGGAAACCTCAACAACCGTCAGTGACTTCATCTGTTTTTACCGTAGTGTACGTAATCGTAAGGAAATGTACCACCTGATCATTTAACGGAATTAAAGAGTAGCTGATCTTCTAACAGGAATGTGTTTGTGTGTGTCCACGTCTATCTCTGTGCGTGCGTACGCGCGCATGTGTGTGTGTGTTTGTTGTGTAGGAGTGTAGGAGTGTAAAAGGAAACCAAAGTTTGAATATGTTAATGGATGTAGGGCGCAACAGTTATGCTAACGTCATAGAGGTATTGTTGTGGACTGGCAAGACTGCCAATCCTCTATGACAGGTAGCCGAAAGGCACGCGTTTAAGCTCACGCAGGATGGCGTGAGGTCTGGAACAGGACAAGGTCTTTATAGTAGCAAAAATAATACGTAGCTTCTGGAATACTTAACTTTAATCCATAATTGGTGAACATCGGTCTGACGGTACATGCATCACAAGATAAATAGCAATTGATAATGGCGCTTTGCTAGGTCGTAGCAAATGACGTAGCTGAAGGCTATGCTAACTATCGTCTCGGCAAATGAGAGCGTAATTTGTCAGTGAACCATCGCTAGCAAAGTCGGCTGTACAACTGGGGCGAGTGCTAGGAAGTCTCTCTAGACTTGCCGTGTGGCGGCGCTCGGTCTGCAATCACTGACAGTGGCGACACGCGGGTCCGACGTACACTAACGGACCGCGGCCGATTTAAAGGCTACCACCTAGCAAGTGTGGTGTCTGGCGGTGACACCACACGTATCATATGTATCTTCGGACCGGTAACTATAACACGTGTGAGCAACGTGTCCTGAAAGGTTGGATGTGCCGTTTTTTCCTGCCCTAAAGCAAATAACGGAACATTGATACAACGAGAGCCAAAGAATGACACCTAGTCCTCAACATTACTCTGACACGTCCGTGTTCAGAGACTGAACTGGAGCACTTTTTAAAAGATAGGGAAGGAAATCAGTGGTGGCTTGCTTTAAAAAAGCCTTCCCGGCATTAATCTATTGTGATTCAAAGAACTGAGAAAGACTTGTTCAAATGGCTCTGAGCACTATGCGACTTAACTTCTGAGGTCATCTGTCGCCTAGAACTTAGAGCTAATTAAACCTAACTAACCGAAGGACATTACACACATCCATACCCGAGGCAGGATTCGAACCGTAACGGTCGCGCGGTTCCAGACTGTAGCACCTAGAACCACACAGCCACCGCGGCCGGCTGAGAAAGACTTGTACTTTGACGTCTAGATGGGGAATTGAAAGTCGTTGCTGCAGAATGAGTGTCTTACTGTCGACCGTCGTATCGACTGCACCACCTCGCGCCCTGCTTCAAGACGACACACTCGAAACAGTTGCGGCGAAAATTTACTTGTTCTGAGAACTTTCAGCGAGACCCTGGTAATCTGGTACCGCCAACGAGAACACTCTTTTCTTGTGTCAACATCCTGTATGACCTTCAGAACTTCCGGCACGAAATTGCGAGAGCGCTCCGACTAGGGTATTCGCGTTCGCCGAGACGTAGTGGAAACTGCTGTTGCTGGCAGGTTGGCCCGCGCTTGTGTTCTTAGAACACTAGCGGCCGTTCCCGTTTCTGGTCTATATCAGCGCCGATATAAACGTCGGCCCGAAGGTCGCCGGTAATAAAGCATTCGCCCGAACTTCGGCCCGAGCTCCAGTGTTGCAGCGTCTGGCTAGTGGCTAACTGCAGCCTAGTTATCGAGGCCGCGGGGGCGTCAGGCTTTTCACGGTGAATTCTGCTGCTGGTGAACTTCCGGCGTGGCGCCGGAACGCCTCCATAGACCCGGCATAACGACCTGCCAGCTTTGCAACTCGCTTTTTTTCCGCCCACGCTTCGTTATGAAAGCTTGTACGTTACGCGTTTTACCGACGTCTCTGTAGTTACTTTAACGAGTTCCCCGAAAAACGATAAAGAACGCGCCGGAGGTTGTTGGGCTGCGAAATGTATCGCTTGCGAAAGATATTACCTGCTTCGCACGAATGTGAATTGTTCGGACGCGGTAAGAAGCGAGGGAGCGCAGTTACTGTAATGACAGTTGTTAACGGCATACGTATAATAATTAAGGGACTTCTGTCTTTCTGTTGTATTTAGGCAGAAAATACACTGGAAAATTACACACTAGAGAAAACTGCTTATCATGTCAGTGTCTGTGTCTCTTCCTTGCGACAGTAGCGGACTATATATAGCGATAACGTAGCTGATATATGCCGAAGACGCGCCTGTTTCACCCTTTTTATTGTTAACGATCTGTTCCCATTGAGGACGTGTTCGGTTCCTACCGAACCAGCGAAAATGTGGCTGACGATTTTTAGGGGGAGCACCTGTAGGTCGAATATGAGATATAATTTTTGCAGTCGAACATTTTTGTACAGTGGTAGTAGGGAGTGCGACGCTCGCCATACTAAAAACCCTGACGGGTTGGAGGAGAGTGTGTGGGCGGAAATGCCTTTGAAGGTCAAGTTTGGATTTTTTCTTGAATAACTCCAAAACTGCGGCTTGTAGCGAAAACGTATCCGAGTATAAAAGTAAACTAGATTAACGTTCCTACGGAAAAGGTACGATTCAGTTTTGCTGTATGACCAATAGTCTGCGCCTAGAGACGAGATAATATTGAAAATCTAGCGAATCCTGCATGCGCTGTAGCGTTGGTGGAGAATGTGTTGTAGTTTCCCGCCTAGATGGACCACAAGTGTTCCATATCAAATTGTTGGTCTCGAGCCCCTCTGCACCACCGTGGTACGTTCTAAACAATTATCGTTTCCACGCTGTAGAGAGGATTGTAGGGATTGTCATGAGTCTATAAAATTTCATCGTTTACTCAACACTGGCTTTGCTATCCAAGGGCTGAGCGGAGTGGTCGTGCGGTTTGAGGCGTCATGTTACGGACTGCGCGGCCTCTCCCGCAGGAGGTTCGAGTCCACCCTCGGGCATGGTTGTGTGTGTTGTTCTTAGCGTAGGTTAGTTTAAGTAGTGTGTAAGTCAAGGGACCGATGACCTAAGCAAAAAATGGTTCAAATGGCTCTGAGCACTATGGGACTAAACATCTGAGGTCATCAATCGCCTAGAACTTAGAACTACTTAAATCTAACTAACCTGAGGACATCACACACATCCATGCCCGAGACAGGATTCGAACCTGCGACCGTAGCGGTCCCGCGGTTCCAGACTGAAACGCCTAGAACCGCTCGGCCACAAAGGCCGGCACATGACCTAAGTAGTTTGGTCCTTTAGCAATTCACACACATTTGAACATTTACTGTCTAAGGATCTTTTAATGGTGCTGCATAAAATCACTGTCACTGGATATTATTCGAACTTCAATGGTAACCAGAGTATTTATAAGATTGATCTGTTCCGGAGGTTTGTCCCTTATTAAGATATCGAGCGGGGTGGCAGAATGGTTGGCACACTAGACTGGTATTCAGCAGCACATCGGTTCAAACCAACGTCCGGACTTCCTGATTTAGCATTTCCGTGATTTCACTAAATCGCTTCGGGCAAATGCCGGGATGGTACCTTTGAAAGGGCACGGCCCATTTCCTTCCCTATCCGACCCTAATTCCAGCTTGTTCCCCGTCTCTAATGACCTACACTACTGGCCATTAAAATTGCTACACCACGAAGATGACGTGCTACAGATGCGAAATTTAACCGACAGGAAGAAGATGCTGTGATATGCAAATGATTAGCTTATCGGAGCATTCACACAAGGTGACGCCGGTGGCGACACCTACAACGTGCTGACATGAGGAAAGTTTCCAACCGATTTCTCATACACAAACAGCAGTTCACCGGCGTTGCCTGGTGAAACGTTATTGTGATGTCTCGTGTAAGGAGGAGAAATGTGTACCATCACGTTTCCGACTTTGATAAAGGTCGGATTGTAGCCTATCGCGATTGCGGTTTATCGTATCGCGACATTGTTTCTCGCGTTGGTCGAGATTCAATAACCGATAGCAGAATACGGAATCCGTGGGTTCAGGAGGGTAATACGGAACGCCGTGCTGGATCCCAACGGCCTCGTATCACTAGCAGTCGATATGACAGACATCTTATCCGCATGGCTGTAACGGATCGTGCAGCCACGTCTCGATCCCTGAGTCAACAGATGGGGACGTTTGCAAGACAACAACCATCTGCACGAACAGTTCGACGACGTTTGCGGCACCATGGACTATCAGCTCGGAGACACTGGCTGCGGTTACCCTCGACGCTCTATCACAGACAGGAGCGCCTGCGATGATGTACTCAACGACGAACCTGGGTGCACGCAGGACAAAACGTCATTTTTTTGGATGAATCCAGGTTCTGTTTACAGCATCATGATGGTTGCATCCGTGTTTGGCGACATCGCTGTGACCGTACATTGGAAGCGTGCATTCGTCAGCCGGCCGTGGTGGCCGAGCGGTTCTAGGCGCTACAGTCTGGAACCGTGCGACCGCTACGGTCGCAGGTTCGAATCCTGCCACGGGCATGGATGTGTTTGGTGTCCTTATGTTAGTTAGGTTTTAAGTAGTTCTACTTTCTAGGGGACTGATGACCTCAGATGTTAAGTCCCGTAGTGGTCAGAGCCATTTGAACCATTTTTGTATTCGTCATCGCCATACTGGCGTATCACCCGGCGTGATAGTATGGAGTGCCATTGGCTACACGTCTCGGTCACCTCTTCTTCGCATTGACGGCACTTTGAACAGTGGACGTTACATTTCAGATGTGTTACGACCCGTGGCTCTACCCTCCATTGGATCGCTGCGAAACCCGACATTTCGGCAGAGCAATGCCCGACCGCATGTTGCAGGTCCTGTACGGGCCTTTCTGGATACAGAAAATGTTCGACTGTTGCCCTGGCCAGCACATTCTCCAGATCTCTCACCAATTGAAAACGTCTGGTCAATGGTGGCCGAGCAACTGGCTCGTCATAATACGCCAGTCACTACTCTTGATGAACTGTGGTATCGTGTTAAAGGTGCGTGGGCAGCTGTACCTGTACACGCCATCCAAGCTCTGTTTGACTCAATACCCAGGCGTATCAAGCCCGTTTCTACGGCCAGAGGTGGTTGTCCTGGGTACTGATTTTTCCGGATCTATGCACCCAAACTGCGTGAAAGCGTCATCACATGTCAGTTCTAGTATAATATATTTGTCCAATGAATAGCCGTTTATCAGCTGCATTTCTTCTTGGTGCAGCAATTTTAATGGCCAGTAATGTAATTGTCGACGAGACGTTAAACATTAATCTTCTCGTCCCTCCTGTGAAGATTTTGTTTTTTATAAGTTGTTACCCGTCGAATGCATGTATCTTTGTTTTATGAAAAAGTATTTAAATTTTTTTTTTATTTTCTGTGAACAAAACAGTCTAGATCATCTATTAATTTCTAATTACCGTTTTCAGTTCATTGAGTTCATCTTCAGTTATAAAATACAAACGTCTGCAAGCTAAAAGTTCGTCAGTTATAGTTTTTTCTTACACATGCTCTGAGTCACGCATCTCCATTTCGGAGCCGATCAGCTCTTGAACTGAATGTATCAAAATTCATCCTAGAACACTGTTAATGAAGTGTCGTGCTGTCGTGCGCATAGTTTTTGCTTCGTAGAGATAGCTAAATGCCCTCAGAGCACCCTCTAGTGTTCATTCTAGTGAGGAAATGTATTCCTGTCGTGCTCGTCTCACCCGCTGCAACGCCTCGTGCTATCCTCCCACGTCTAGCGTTGTAGCGCCAGGCCAGATCACGTCATGCTACGCCACGGAACACCGCATCGGCGCAAGCGATACGCCAGCCGCGGCAGGTCCTCGTTAGCGGGTTCCTGCCCTGCCACGCCCAACAGCCAGCAGGTCTCAAGTTGCTCCCTGCGACGAAGCGTACTAGTAGCTGATTATGCGCGGCACGCCGCGGCGTCCCAGATACTGACAGCAGGCGGGGGCCCAGTGCGACCAAGACGTATCGGCAGCGTAATGCTTCGTCCCTAGTGCTGTGCGACACAAAAAGGAACCGAAGATTCACACCGAAGACAGCTTACCTCGACAAAAGTGATGTCTTGATCCTAAAACTAGTCTGTGATCGGAGATCAGGATTCGTGAAGTATAATTGTTGGTTTTGTCGTTGTAACATATGCGCTTAATTGGACAATAAAAGAACAAAAGAAACGAGTTCTAAAAGAAAACAACCCGTATCCGTGGAATGGACTGGAATAATGAAATGTTACTTCGATCGGGCAGGGTGATACGCAGGATAAGTGCTTCTTATCAATTTTTGTGGGTTGGCCTCCGAATAAGACCCTTCGTGTAACAACGCCTCTGACCGTCTTCTCGACAATTTTTACCTACACTATGTGGTCCTCCCCTATACACTTGAGTTTAGAAAAACCGCGCGGTCTAGGGGCGTCCTATCACGGTTCGCGCGATTCCCCGTCGAAGGTTCGAGCCCTCCCTCCGGCATGGCTGTGTGTGTTGTCCTTAGCGTAAGTTAGGTCAAGTTAGATTAAGTAGGGTGTAAGCTTAGGGGCCGGTGACCTCAGCAGTTTGCTCCCATAAGATCTTACCACAAATTTCCAAATTTTTCCAAATCAACGGAAAGCTGTTGGATGTGAGGTCCGCCAGTTATGCAAAACACCGTTTTTCTCAGTACCCAAACGTGTTTCGGCACCACTGTGCCATCATCAGTGGGTTTCCGTTTTTATTTACTCTGCAATGTGAACATTTTTGTTAAATGATTATAAAATTATGCGCATTTTTAGTTCAACTCAGCAGTTTGCTCCCATATGATCTTACCACAAATTTCCAAATTTTTCCAAATCAACGGAAAGCTGTTGGATGTGAGGTCCGCCAGTTATGCAAAACACCGTTTTTCTCAGTACCCAAACGTGTTTCGGCACCACTGTGCCATCATCAGTGGGTTTCCGTTTTTATTTACTCTGCAATGTGAACATTTTTGTCAAATGATTATAAAATTATGTGCATTTTTAGTTCAACTCAGCAGTTTGCTCCCATATGATCTTACCACAAATTTCCAAATTTTTCCAAATCAACGGAAAGCTGTTGGATGTGAGGTCCGCCAGTTATGCAAAACACCGTTTTTCTCAGTACCCAAACGTGTTTCGGCACCACTGTGCCATCATCAGTGGGTTTCCGTTTTTATTTACTCTGCAATGTGAACATTTTTGTTAAATGATTATAAAATTATGCGCATTTTTAGTTCAACTCAGCAGTTTGCTCCCATATGATCTTACCACAAATTTCCAAATTTTTCCAAATCAACGGAAAGCTGTTGGATGTGAGGTCCGCCAGTTATGCAAAACACCGTTTTTCTCAGTACCCAAACGTGTTTCGGCACCACTGTGCCATCATCAGTGGGTTTCCGTTTTTATTTACTCTGCAATGTGAACATTTTTGTCAAATGATTATAAAATTATGTGCATTTTTAGTTCAACTCAGCAGTGTGCTCCCATAAGATCTTACCACAAATTTCCAAATTTTTTCCAAACCAACGGAAAGCGTTGGATATGAGATCCGCCAGTTATGCAAAACACCGTTTTTCTCAGTACCCAAACATGTTTCGGCACCACTGTGCCATCATCAGTGGGTTTCCGTTTTTATTTACTCTGCAATGTGAACATTTTTGTTAAATGATTATAAAATTATGTGCATTTTTAGTTCAACTCAGCAGTTTGCTCCCATAAGATCTTACCACAAATTTCCAAATTTTTCCAAACCAACGGAAAGCGTTGGATATGAGATCCGCCAGTTATGCAAAACACCGTTTTTCTCAGTACCCAAACATGTTTCGGCACCACTGTGCCATCATCAGTGGGTTTCCGTTTTTATTTACTCTGCAATGTGAACATTTTTGTTAAATAATTATTATCATTATTATTATTTTCGATTATTCCCAATTAAGAGAGCGTTTGAACTTGAATTCTTTTATGATGATAGTTTATGTTTTTTCTGAGCCCAAATTTTCTTCATGTGTTCACTGTTTTGTTTCTTTCGCTCCGCTGTCCATTTGCATCCTGGTCTCTTCTGTGTTGTGGTGTCAAATTTATGTTTTTTGATGATGTTCCTGAATTCAGTTCTATTTTCTGCATCGTTTGCTGTTATGTGTGCTTGTCTGAGGTCCTCTTCAACTTCTCTTATCCATTTTGTTTTTCCCCTGCCTGAGTTGATGACTTTAAGAATTCGCTTTGAAATTCTGTTTTCATTCATCTTGTGGATATGTCCGTAGAACTGCATTCTTCTTTTCCTTATTGTATCCGTAATCTTGTCTGTGTATTTATATAATTCTGATGTTGGTCTCTTCTTCCAGATTCCTTGCTCTTGTACCGGGCCAAAAATTTTCCTGAGAATTTTCCTTTCTTGTTTCTCTATTTCTTTGATTTTAGTTTTCCCACCTATTTGTGTTGTTTCAGATGCATACAGTGCCTCCGGAAGTACGACAGTGTTGTAGTGCCTCAATTTTGCGTTAATGGATATGGACTTTTTGTTATAATAGTTCCACGTGAGTTTATATGCTTTCTGTAGTTTTTTAATTCTTTCCTCATTGGCCTTTAGGTTGATCCCTGATGGCTGGATGATTTCTCCCAGGTACTTAAAATGTGGTACTTGTACGATTTTCCCATGGGTTGTCACAATAGGCAATTTGTCTTGTGGCGCTCTTTCTATGTACTGGTTTTCTCATATGAGATTTGCAGGCCAGTTCTTTGTGCTATTTCGTGTAACTTCCCTGTGGCCTTAGTGGCTTCTTTTCTATTATTTGTGAGGATTGCAAGGTCATCCGCAAAAGCTAAACACTTCACATTGAATCTATTATCTTTTCTAATGCCAATTTGGACTCCTTTGACTTCTTTTCCCATGTCCTGATAATTTTTTCAAGAATGATATTAAAGAGTAATGGTGAAAGTCCGTCACCCTGTCGCACGCCAGTTTGGATTTCAAATGGTTCCGAGATATCCCCCATAAATTTAACCTTGGAGACTGTGTCAGTTAAATTTTCCCGAATGATTGCTCTCGTCTTTCTGTCAATGCTGAATTCTTCCAGCTTCTTGCAGAGCGCTACTCTGTCTATTGAGTCGTAGGCCTTTTTAAAATCTACAAAAGTAACCACTGTGTTTCGGGTGTTTCTCATCTGGAGAATCATTTTCAGATTCCAGATCTGCTCTATGCATGATGGTCCCTTGCGAAAACCAGCCTGGTATTCTCATATTTGTGGGTCAGCTTGTTCTTCTAATCTATTCATGAGAACTTTTGATAGGATTTTATAAGTGACCGGTACAAGTGAGATACCTCTGTAATTATTTGGTTCAGTTTTGGCCCCTTTTTTGTGGAGTGGATGGATGAGTGCGCATTTCCATTCAGAAGGGATCTGTTCTGTTTCCCAAACGTTTAATATGATTTTGGGAATTTTTCCTGTTAATCTTTCATCATTTAGTTTCCATAGTTCTGCAATAATTTCATCTTCTCCTGGGGCTCTATTGTTTTTCAGTGTCTTGATAATTTCTACTATTTCGTTGATGGTTGGCGGTTTAGCGTCAGGATTTGGTGTAGACGTCTCGTAGTGAATATCCTCTGTAGGTCTTTCGCGGTTGAGAAGTTTGTTGAAATAGTCTGCGAGGATTTGGCAGTTATTCTTCGTGTTAGTTTCTAGTGAACCATCCGGTTTCTTGAAACAAAGATTGGGTGGCTGGTATCCTGCAATATGTTCTTTAAACGTCTTATAAAAATTCCTGATGTTTTTCTTCTTAAAATCTTGTTCTATCTCATCTAGTCGCCGTTTGTCATAATTTCTTTTTTTCCCTCCGAATGGTTTTCGATGTTTGTTTTCGGATTACTAGAAATCGTTGCCATTTTTCTGCTGTTTTGTGACTACTGAAGTTTTTCCAGGCATTGGTCCTTTCTTCTATTGCTTGGTCACACATTATATTCCACCACCTGTGTTTTCTCCTTCTCGGGGGTTGACCCAATTTCATCGTGGATTTGAGGACGTCCACAACTTCTGTCCAGTTTGTGGTGTTTGTCTGACTAATTTCCTGTAAGATGTTTTCCTTGTTGAGTTTTATGTATTCGGGGTCTGGTCTCAGCACTTTGTTTAGTTTTGGCTTTTTTCTATTGGGTTGTAATCTGGTCTTTATCTGTAGAAGATGGTGGTCTGACTCAAAAAATCCTCTTCTCGTTTTCACATTCAGAATTTCTGCTGTGTTACTCTTGGAGATGGCCACATGACCTATCTGGAATTCACCCAACATTGTGTTGGGCGACTCCCAAGTATACAGTTTCTTGTTGGGTTTTTTGAATTGTGTTGACATAATTACGAGGCCGAAATTTTCGCAAAAGATTGTCAATCTTTCCCCATTCTTGTTAGTTCTCTTGTGAGCTGTATGGATTCCAATGATTTTCCTGTATTTTTTCTCTTTACCTAATTGTGCGTTAAAGTCGCCTAACAAGATTATTACATGGTGTTTGGCAATTTTGTTTGTCGTCTCTTCAAGGTCATTCCAGAAGTCATCCACTTTATGGCAGTTCTTCTTGTTATATGTATTTGTGGGTGCGTGTGCGTTGATCAAGGTATATGTTTCGTTGGCCGATTTGACGGAGAGCGTTGATATACGTTCTGAGGCAGACTGGAAGTCAATGACAGAGTCGCTGATAGATTTGTGGACTGCAAATGCTGTGCCAAACAGTTTGAGTCCTTTCTCATTAGTTTTAACTGCTGGTTTCCCTTTGTAGATCCTGTAGTTGTCTGTATCAAAATGGTTTTCGTCCGTAAATCGTGTTTCCTGCATTGCAAGGATTTTGATCTGGAATTTTTGCAGCACGTCTGTAAGTTGTTTGATCTTGCCCAGTTTGAAAAGAGTATTAGTATTAAGTGTACCGATGAAGTGTCTTTGTTTTGTGTGTAATAATTTGGACGTCGTCTGGTTCTCAACCTTAGGCGTAACATGATGCTCCTGGTCCCCCGCAATCCGATGACCAGGTAAAGCCAGCCTTGCGACTGGTGCCCGGGGTAGTGGATTCATTCCTTGTGTTATCATCATTTTTGGTTTTCAAGTTGAAAACTAACTTGGTGGTGGTCCTTCCGAGGAAAGATCACGAGAAACACGACTTGATTGTTGAGATCAAGAAGGTTGCTGCAGCCGCACCATCTAGGCGAACAGACGCTGACCCCTAACCGCTGGATACCAGGCAGACGTTAGTGGATTTCGGTTGATAGTTTTGGTCCACCCCGGGTATTTTATTTCCCCGGTACCCTCCATATCTGGAGAGCATTCCCCTATCCGCCACCTCGTGAGGCGCCCGATGGGAGACTATCAACTTCACACGGGGTTAAATGATTATAAAATTATGTGCATTTTTAGTTCAACTCAGCAGTTTGCTCCCATAAGATCTTACCACAAATTTCCAAATTTTTCCAAACCAACGGAAAGCGTTGCATATGAGGTCCACCAGTTATGCAAAACACCGTTTTTCTCAGTACCCAAACATGTTTCGGCACCACTGTGCCATCATCAGTGGGTTTCCGTTTTTATTTACTCTGCAATGTGAACATTTTTGTTAAATGATTATAAAATTATGTGCATTTTTAGTTCAACTCAGCAGTTTGCTCCCATAAGATTTTACCACAAATTTCCAAATTTTTCCATACCTTCGGAAAGCTGTTGGATGTGAGGTCCGCCAGATAAGCAAAACACCGTTTTTCTCAGTACCCAAACACGTTTCGGCACCACTGTGCCATCATCAGTGGGTTTTCATTTTTATTTATTCTGCAATGTGAACATTTTTGTTAAATGATTATAAAATTATGTGCATTTTTATTTCAAACAACAGATCGTTCCTTTTTGTAAAGACCTTTACATTTGGTGTGCATGAACTTTTTGGATCACTTTTGTGTTAATTACAGGTAGCTTGTCATCTGCAACCTAATGATGTTGATGAGAAAGTTTTTGCTGGGATTTAACCTATCTTCTAGAATGTAAATTAGTTTTTTCACGATGTTTTCGCACGTACTTCCGTATTTACATACGTTTTCGTGTGGCAATCACTTCCATTCTCCGCATCATGCTGAGATGCTGTGATGCACACGTAACTATACCAAGTATTTTCCACAAATAACGAAGTAAAACGGAAAGTTTTGGACGTGATACAAAGAGGAAATAAATTGTCTCTCTGTATACGGGGCGAACGAGATCTCTACCAACACACATTGTTCAGGGATACCTTCTGAGTGCTTTGGTACACGGTCGAGACACGTTAATGTGACCACTTATCGACAGCCTGCATAACCACCTTATTCAGCTTGGACGCACAGGAAGACAGTCAGTGATGCTCTGGAAGGTACCAACAGTGCTGTGGGTCCATGTCGACTCCAGTGTCGTGGAGAGCTACGCTAGGTTTCTTGAGGATCCACCGCGTGAACAACCTGATCGAGGTGGTCCCACAAATTCTCCATTGGGTTTACATCCGGGGAGTCTGTCGGCCCGGGGAATACGGTAAACTCATCCCGTAGCTCTTCGAACCACGCACGTACACAGTGTGACCTGTGTCACACTTTGAATAGTCCTACTGGTAGAAGCAATCGTGCAGAGGAAAGTACAAAAATGCATGTAGAAGTGGACACAGTCCCCGAGGACAGATGCACACTTTTGAGCCATTGTGCGTTCCAGAACGAGGTGTCCAGGGAATCCCACGAAAACATTACACAGACGACAACGCTCTCTCCTTCGGCCTGGAACCTTCCTACTCTAGTTCTAGGAGCAGCATGTGTCACGCCCCCGCAGCGTCAGCCATGGAAGAGCAAACCAATTATCGCGATTCTTCATCAGACAACAGAGCGTTTCGGAGTGGCGATAAATTATCTTCCTAGTGAGGTTTTCGGTGCAAGAACTTAACTATGAAGTTCTGTATTGTTGATTAAATTCTTATTTTTAGATACAACTGACATTATTCTCTACATTTAGTAGTATGTGACAATGGCTAGTGTGTGTGTGTGTGTGTGTGTGTGTGTGTTGGCTCGATGGTGATGGCTGTTCAAGTCTGGTTGACAAAGGTCAGCGTCCGTCGATCGCAACAACGCTGATCTGTAACTGTTAAAACAAACTCCTCGCTTTGTTTTGTTAGCTTCAGATACTATCTCACCTTAACTGATATCCGCGCATCGACGGAGCAGCACGCCAAAATATACGCTACTGGCCATTAAAATTGTTACACCAAGAAGAAATGCAGATGATAAACGGGTATTTATTGGACAAATATATTATACTAGAACTGACATGTGATTACATTTTCACGCAATTTGGGTGCAATTTGGGTGCAATTTGGGTGCCCAGAACAACAACCTCTGACCGTAATAACGGCCTTGATACGCCTGAGCATTGAGTCAAACAGAGCTTGGATGGTGTGTACAGATACAGCTGCACATGCAGCTTCAACACGATACCACAGTTCATCAAGAGTAGTGACTGGCGTATTGTGACGAGCCAGTTGCTCGGCCACCATTGACCAGACGTTTTCAACTGTTGAGAGATCTGGAGAATGTGCTGGGTAGGGCAGCAGTCGAACGTTTTCTGCATCCAGAAAGGCCCGTATAGAACCTGCAACATGCAGTCGTGCATGATCCCGCTGGGATGTAGGGTTTCGCAGTGACCGAATGAAGGGTACAGCCATGGGTCGTAACACATCTGAAATGTAACGTCCACTGTTCAAAGTGCCGTCAATGCGAACAAGAGGTAACAGAGACGTGTAACCAATACCACCCCATACCATCACGCCGGGTGATACGCCAGTATGGCGATGACGAATAAACGCGTCCAATGTGCGCTCACCACGATGTCGCCAAACACGGATGCGACCATCATGATGCTGTAAACAGAACCTGGATTCATGCAAAAAATGACGTTTTTCCATTCGTGCACCCAGGTTCGTTTTTGAGTACACCATCGCAGGCGCTCCTGTCTGTGATGCAGCGTCAACGGTAACCGCAGCCATGGTCTCGAGCTGATAGCCCATGCTGCTGCAAACGTCGTCGAACTGTTCGTGCAGATGGTTGTTGTCTTGAAAACGTCCCCATCTGTTGACTCAGGGATTGAGACGTGGCTGCACGATCCGTTATAGCCTTGCGGATAAGATGCCTGTCATCTCGACTGCTAGTGATACGAGGCCGTTGGGATCCAGCACGGCGTTCCGTACTACCCTCCTGAACCCACCAATTCCATATTCTGCTAACAGTTATTGGCTCTCGACCAACGCGAGCAGCAATGTCTCGATACGATAAAGCGCAATCGCGATAGGCTACAATCCAACCTTTATCAAAGTCGGAAATGTGATGGTACGCATTTCTCCTCCTTACACGTGGCATCACAACAACGTTTCACCTGGCAACGGCGATCAACTGCTGTTTGTGTATGAGAAATCGGTTGGAAACTTTCCTCATGTCAGCACGTTGTAGGTGTCGCCACCGGCACCAACCTTGTGTGAATGTTCTGAAAAGCTAATCATTCGCATATCACAGAATCTTCTTCATGTCGGTTAAATTTCACGTCTGTAGCACGTCATCTTCGTGGTGTAGCAATTTTAATGCCCAGTAGTGTATAAACGGCCCTCGCTCACAAAGTAAGCAATGGTGTTCGAAGAATGTCTGTTTTCTTTACTGCTACACACAACGACTGCACCTCTCGGTACCGCAACAACTCCCTTTATGTGAAACAATAAACCAAATATCCTTCGCGCGTTCGCGACGGCCTTATAAACTTATGCGAAACTTGATAACAGCAACTTTTATGCCCGGTCTGCAAATGAACGTTCAAACGCAGATAATATGATATCTCTAATTATAAGTTCCACCATTCAAGCCGATGCCACCACGCTATAGTCTTGCGAGGATGTTGATTTGTGAAGTATTATAGCGTGTTAATACGTCGCTACGGTGCTAATTCAACAACTCCTGCGTCGTAAATGCAGAGATAATGTACTCTCTAAATAACGTACAGAAAGCGTCGTAACAGAAAGTTCGGTTATTGTTCACTGTTAATAAGGTCACTCAATCACCTTTAGCTTCGTCCTTCTATCAAGAAAATAATTATTTCACAGTTACAGAGTAAAGTTCAGTTAAATGGTGTATACGGCACGAAGTAGTAAAGTTATAACTGAGTTTATTGTACTTCTGAACTATTTAACCACTGCACTGGAAAGCACACCGATCTGTCATTCAGGGAACTGAAGCTACGATTTACATCAGCAATTCTGACATTGACTTCAGCTTCCGACAACACGGCCTACCTGTGAATCCTTCATGAGTGCGTGTATATGTTTCCTACTCAATTCTTTTTGTAGAGTTTATGTCAGCGTATGGTATATTGCTGTGTCCTTCAATGTTCGTAACGATCACAGATCACGACGACTATGTCCCAGAATTGATTAAGTATCAGACGAGTTACTTTTCCCTCGCTTATAATGTCTGTTCCGTTGTCTAACTAAACGGTAAATGTTCTATCACTTTTCTTCAGAACTTTGACTAATATATCAAGACGATACTTGAAAAACTTTAAAATTCCAGATCGGTCTGAAATAATCTAGTATCGGTCAATAAGCGTGCTTCTATCGCGACGTCTACAAGAGACCGATTTAACATCTCTATTGAAGTTTTTCACTGTAGTCGCAGCGAACTTAGAGCTCGATGCGGCTACAACTCTTTTCATGGATAAATGTTATCTCTGATCACTTTATCTCGTCTGGGTTTTAATCTTTGTAAAGCATATATTTTGAATTCCTTATTTAGAGTTTCATCCTTCGTAGATTAAGTGATCATCTGATAGTATTTCATTTAGTTCTTTCCGTGGAATAGGTGTTGTTAGTTCCCTAATATTTCTGTTGGTCAAACTTTCAATAGTGTTAATACTTCGTTGCCAGTAGTTACCGTCAAGGTCAGGATAACTAATTTTTATATCTTTTTCTGTCAAAAGGGATGTCATTAGGGGCTCTATATTTGGGGTGTTATACTAGCCAAGTAATAACAATGGGAATGTTAAAATACCACAGCGGTACATTCGGGTTGATGCAGTAAAAGCAGTTTTGAGTTGCAGAGAGCACAATTTTTGGGCTCTGCCAGACAGAAGAGATAGCACAAAAACTTAAAAGGGATAGCATAAAAACTCAAAATTGTACGATTATTTTGTTTAACGGGTGAAAGTGGAGAAATCAGTACATAAATAGGATAAACTAGTGAGAAACATTCAGTTCCAAGAACTGCATCTGGTGGCACAGCATTACGGGAAGACGAAGAGACGGCCGTGATACCTGTTTTAGGAAATAAAAACTTCATCCAAGAACAATCAGTGATGAACGGATACAGTAGTTGAAGATCAAGTTGAGAATTTATATAGTTTGCATACGTCTTTGAATATGGATGAGTTCCAAAATACAGCGTACAAATTTACAGAGCAACTGAAAATATAGCATCGGTACAGTAAAACAAAAATAAAGTTTTTACTGTCATTCTATGAAACGACGTAAAGACTTAAGCCGAACACAGCGGAATCGGCCATTTTGCAGCTAGCAACAGGTTTCAGCGAGGACGAAGTCTACAGTTTCTTCGACAAACTTGGTGAGCTAGCTGATGGAAAAGTTAAAGTTTAAAACCATTCACGATCCAATTAAAACTTTTTACAACAAAAATTAATTTTTTACACGTTATGATTTTATATTCGATACAGCCCTCCAAAATTTTATACGATGAACCTACAAAGAGGAAGTGGGGGTATATAAAAAAAAGTCACTGAACGTATATTTTTATAACATTTAGTTTCATAATTAGGTTACGTAATGTAATATAGTATTGTTTACTGCGACGAATGTTCCACTACAACTTTCAGCAAATATTACAATTTCACAAAAGTTTACGTTTCCTACGTTATCCAACATTGCACAAACCATTCTGACACAGAATGATTAGTTCTGAAGTCATGACTGCTTGCATACGGAGTTGCTGAGGCTATCGATTCTGTAGCTGAGAATTCTCCTTACAAACTATTCGTATCTTTGGTTTCTGTTGTTGCTTCCTCTACATGCTTCGGCTCTGCAATTTTTTTTTTTTCATAATTTCTTCAGTTGCACAAAACGTCAGGAGAAAATAATCCAGTAGAGACTTCGACGCGGTACAAACGTCGAGAAACTTCAAAGCTTATTGACAACACCCAGGAAAGCACCCAATGCCGCACCTAAAAAATTACCAGATGTCTGGTTGAAACCTCCCATACAACCGCGCCCCAGCGTTTTTTACTAGTATTGCGCGATTATATTAATTGGCAAATTTCTGTAATTTGGTTTCTCGGTCTACATACAGCTCACGTTTTAATGAATTTGTCAAATAACTATTGGAGCTGTTGAATGTAATGTAATTGTTCACTTTTTATGGTTAATCTTAAGATAATTGTTACTGACGGGCATCATGCCTAAGAAGAATAAAAGGTGCGAACAAGAATCTGCTCTTTATCACTTTTACAAACGGTTTGAGGCCAATTACAACATTCTGGCAGTCATTAAAAAGAAAGTTGTACACACATCGATACCGCACTTCAGAAATACAAGCCACAAAGTGCAAAATTTGTACAAAGTGCTTATAACGTAGTCCACTGACTACGCTATAAACACAAAATAAACAAATAAATTATTTGTAAAACATTCAGGCCGATACCTATTCACAATGATCTGAAGTGAAGTAGGCGCCCTTTGAAATACGGGATATTTCACAAAGATTCAGCGGATTTCAGAAGTCAGTATGTTCTGCGCGAGTGAAGGTCTAAGCTTGGGATGAATGTTATCTATGCAGTGCGCAAATCTGGATGGGCACTGTCTTTACTTCTATGCTTAAGGCAACTCACGTTATCCCTTTTTATGTGAATAAAAAAGTTCAAATGTGTGTGAAATCTTATGGGACTTAAACTGCTAAGGTCATCAGTCCCTAAGCTTACACACTACTTAACCTAAATTATCCTAAGGACAAACACACACACCCATGCCTGAGGGAGGATCGAACCTCTGCCGGAACCAGCCGCACAGTCCATGACTGCAGCGCCCTAGACCGCTCGGCTAATCCCGTGCGGCGGCAAAAATGTAACACGACATAGAGAATGCTCCATTGAACAATTTTAGGTAGGGAGGATGGGGTCGAAGAATCCAGCTTAGGAGTTATGGAAGTAAACTTATCCATCGCTTTGTCCAGCATTACAGTTTTCCAGCTTATTTACAGCTAACATGCGAACAAGTTTACGGGTACTGTGCTGCTTATTTACATGTAGATTTTTCACTTCTTGTGAGGAATAAAGGACGACGAGCCTGAAGGCCAGAAAGTCATAATGCAGGTTTTTTTTTTACTTTACTTGCCCATACAGTGGCTCTGTTGTATTTACATTGTCCCATGACAGAGCGTGCTATGGCTCAAGACAGACCCATTCATTACAGTGCTATTCAGAGACGTACAGCACAATACGATGGAGCAGTACCAGTGCAGTATTTCCTGGTCGCCGGATTGGAATGAGTCAGAATGTTGTTCGCCGATGTAATGCTTGCATTGAGGTTGATGGCCATCAGTTTCAGCACATTTTGTAAGATATAGTAATAATCGACACCCCGGGATAACAAGGCCGCCCAGCAGTGTTAGTGACGTCACACTAAGCGGCCCATAGCCGACGCAGCAGTCCACGGACACCTCCGTACAGACGCGCCTGATGCTAACGATCTTCTGTCCGTCATACAGAAAGGAGCGAACTAATCGATAATTCGAACCAAAGACCAAATTATATATATTCTTGTAAACAGCATAAAGGTTCATAAATCTGGATGGGCACTGTCTTTATTTCTATGCTTAAGGCAACTCACGTTATCCCTTTTTATGTGAATAAAAAAGTTCAAATGTGTATGAAATCTGATGGGACTTAACTGCTAAGGTCATCAGTCCCTAAGATTACACACTACTTAACCTAAATTACCCTAAGGACAAACACACACCCATGCCTGAGGGAGGACTCGAACCTCTGCCGGAACCAGCCGCACAGTCCATGACTGCAGCGCCCCAGACCGCTCGGCTAATCCCGCGCGGCTTATGTGAATAAGCTTTGTAATCAGTTTATGTTAAAAATGTGTACCAATATTTTGTTTGTTTGTTTGTTTGTTACGCGTATTCGATGTAGCTTCCGGCAAGGTGTGCCAGCAGTGTTCCCCTCCGGATCAGCGTCTGGAAGTGCGGAGCACTTCATTTGCTGGGGACGACTGTTGTTAACGGCGAGAAAATCGCTCCACCGTTGTTTATTGTTAAAGAACTGGTATCACAAACATGTTGTAAAATGTAAAGACTTCTAGTAGGACTTCCAACCGTACAGATGATGCTAACATTTACGAGTGTATGCTGTATTGAGAAAAATAAAACACTCACTTCATCGTTACGATTCTGTTGCCATCGGTATGTTTATTTGACTAAGGTAATGAAGAATTATTTTTCTGAACATTGACTTCGCTGAAGTGTCTGCAATAACTTCCAAGTTGAAAGGCAATATTGAGATCTATCGTGAAACAAAGGTCTACTGAAATAGCTGAAGACATTTCTCGTCATTAAACTGTGATTTGTGAAAAGTTCCGTATCACACAAGTCACGAAGTTGTAGAAGATTTAATTTTTTCACGAATTCCATTCTGAGGTAAAGTGCCTTAATAACAGTGATTTCATCAATTTCAGAAAGGCAAAAAGTGATGTCAGAATTTTTAAAAGTGCTCTGTGATAAATCACTGAAGATCTTCATTATCAAAAAGTGCTGAGGTCAATTTTGACCTTCGTAATGGCTAAATATCGATCTCTTATAACGTAAGTACAAGAACTTCATTGTTCGTTTTACAAGTTCTTAACTGTTGCAGTAAATCAGAATGGATTTTCAGAACGAATTAAAGGCATAAACCACCGTTTAATCAAGCTACGGCGACTAAATATTTACGAGATACAGTGTTTGATCATTAGGATGTAACAGTTACGCTACAACGCAGTTAAACAGTAGACTATCGCTGATAGCCAGAATTTAGCTAACTCGACGCTGCATTGTTTCACGTAATATTATGCAGCTAGAGACTTACGGCGACGCAGTATAAGCCACAGGTTGAACTTCCCCTTCTCTCTAGATCAGAAAAATGTTCCTCCGAAGTTTAATCGACTCAATTCAGAGTAAAATAATCAATTAATTTATCCCCAAGCGAGGATAAAACTTCGAGTGAGGCTTCGTCGCTCTCAGATACTCACGGTCAAGATTGTGTGCGGAGGAGTACACTATCAAAGACGACAGCTTCTTAACGTCGTAAGCCAACAATTAATGGGAGGGGATACTCAGCTAAAAGCTTACTCTGGCGCCAGTTGTTAAATTGCCGGTTAGTGAGCTTTCCGATAGGGGTCCTCCTTTTTGGGCTAACTTTCTCGTTCGTTCATTACCCAACGTGCTTTAAGTCGAGACAGCGAGAACACAACAGCAAAAGGCGTTTTGCGTTCTCCGTTTCAACAGGCACTATGCAGATGCATAAGTGCGACGTGAAGTTTGTCAGTAGTATGGCTACGAATATGCATATTCGGTAACGGTCGCGCGTGTCTCGCATTGCCTCCTCCGTTGCCCTCCAGTAGCTCCTGATCTCAAAGTAAGTGCACACATTTTGTTGTTATGGGAGTTTTGTGAAAGACACCGTCTATTTCTATGCTCTCCCAACAACTCCGGGTGAACTGCGATGCCGCTGACAGCAGTATTGTGTGTGGTAACTCCACACATACAATACTCTGAAGGTTTGTCGTTCGTTGCTGTAGGGCATACTAGACGTTAGTGAATGGCAAACGAAAACTTTGGTCTGAAATGTAAATGTAAAAAGTTTCGCAAGGTTGTAAGCGAATACTTGTGGAAGACGTATTCTTATAAAATGGGATGGATCTTTCGGAAATAAAAACTTTGTAGTTCTATGTATAAGATTGAATTCACTTTAAGTATCTATCTTCATTCATATCTTGAGAAATCTGACTAATCATTTTGAACTCGGTATAATTTTAACAATCTTGAGAGTGAGATATTATGGCGTCATGCCAGGCTTTTGTGACGTAAAAGCACCGTGGATACTGAGGAAGACATATAGGATAGATTTGGCCGTGTCTCTTCTCTCTTCAGACCGCCGGAAATAAACGAAAAAATAAATGAACGTAATATTTTGCCTATAGACCCGACTAAAAATACGAAGTAGTTCTGGTCTTACACAATATCGGTAAACGGAACTAATTATGAGCTCAGTCGTAAAATTAAATATAGCGAAGTGCTAAAAGCCCTGCGGAGGACCAACGATTGTTGCAGAGACTGGGAATTGACCCTGAATTACAATAAATGTAATGTAGTGTGCATAATTAGGTGAAGACGTCCATTATTGTTCGATGATGCTAATGGTGAAAACGCACTGTAAGCGGTTACAATAGAAAAATACTTACAAAGAACAGTTTGGAGCTGCCTGAAGTGGAATGACTACATCAAATAAACTGTAGGGAAACCAGATGCGGCGTGAGATAAATTACAAGAATCTTAAGGAAATGTAATTCATCCAAGAAAACATAGTCTGACAAACACTTGCTGGACCGATTGCAGTATATTTTTCATTATTCTGGGTCGTTTTTCTAGCAGAGTTATCAGATGACATGGATAAGATTCCACGAAGAGCGTCACATCTCGTCGCTCTGTTTGTTAGTCGGCGCGAGAGCTTCACAAACGCCAGTGACAAACGCCACATGAGGTGCATTGTGTATCGCGGAGAGCGTTGCTGTTGAAATTCACTTGGTATATGACGATAGATTGTGGCTAAACGGCTGAAACGATATTAACTTTAGAGATTCAGACAATATATTGCTCTCTCTCACGTACGTCTCACGAAATGAGCGCGAGCAGAAAAATCAGAGCGATCAGACGTCACACGGAAGTTAGGCAGTCACCCTTCCAAAGCATCGTTCGCGAATGGACCAGAAGAGTGTGGAGATGATTTCCAGACGTACGAGTGGTCGTAATTAGAGTGCAGCTACTGACGGAATGACTGGGTTGTAATCATCATATGGCAGCGAAACTTGGTAGAACGCTAATGCGTTAATGCGGAACCCATTTACACTCGAAAAAAAATAGTTCCAATTTTGGCCACCAGGTGCAAATCTGACGCTGTACAGCTACTCGTCGACGTCGCTGGTTCTCATATAAAAGAAACTGTGTGAGCGGCAGTTGATAATAAATGCAACGTCACGCCTTCCGCACTTGTCTGACTTTTCATAATCCGTTGTTATATACGGAAACATTTCTATACGTCTTTCTTGCATCTGCAGCGCCAGATTTACACCTAGCGGCCAATATTAGTACTTTTTTCCAGCGTTAATCGGTTCCGCATTAATGCATTAGAATATCTGCAAAGCTTCGCTACCACGCGATAATTACAGCCCACACTGGACCACTGTGAGTGGCTGCATTTTAATTGCAGCCACCTGGTAGATAAGGGCACGGCGCAGAGTCCACAGCGGTAGCCGGCTGCCGAGCAGAGGTGCAGCAGGTCGCGTGGGCGCAGTCTCGAAGCTATTCCCGGCTGCGTTCCGGACTCTCTTTACGGCGCATAAAATCCACATCCCCGCCGTATTACAGCCGTCGTAAATATGAAGATTAACCTGGCTGTGGGGCTCTGTCCAGTACTGTACCTGCCTCGAATTTCAGCCGTTAATGGACTCGTTCCTGCCTCTCTTTCTCTCGTCTGTCTCTCTCTCTCTCTCTCTCTCTCTCTCTCTCTCTCTCCCACCCTCTCCCTTCCACAAATCCCGAATTCACCAGCTTTCGCTTTCTCTTCCCCTTCCCCTTCCCCTTCTTCTGTTTGTCACATAATGCCATGAATTATTTCAGGAGCTTATACGACATTTTCGCCTGCACATTCTCACAAATAATATCAGCAGTCGTCACGAAGAATCGTGAAGCTAACGTGGACCACATATTTGTTACATCCAGATGTGTGTACCTTTTTTTCTTTTTTTAATTTAAAAAGAAGTCTTCTGTTGGCTTATCTGGCTTTCGGAAGGCAACGAATCGGGTTTTCTCCTCACGGCTGTCCGACTAAATCGGAATACCAAGTGCGGAGGGAACCCAGAGTCTTCCATTCGTTTAACTGTGGGCAGTGGACAATCGGGCTTTTCGTTTCTGATTTGATTCGATTCACGCAGCGATAAGCTGTACGAACCCATTCTCTCGGTCGCTGCATGTTGCTGTTCTAAGGATGTTGTTTGTTGTTGGAGTTCATAGAAAAGCGAAAGCAATTACCTGTTTCAGATTCGTCTACAAATAGCTGCTGTGGTTGAGTTTACTACACATTGTTGTACGAGATTAACGGAGGTATGTTATTTCATGTGTGTCATTCGGTCAACAAACTCGTAATTCAGTGTCTACCGAAGAGAGGCTACCGCTTCTCATGTAAGAAATAGTTCAGTTTTATTAACAGCTAACAGGAAATGTTTGGTTTCCAAATGTTCAGTTGAACCAAATGTTGATTAGCGTTATCACTGCAGACAATTTTTGAATGGTTCATCACTCCATCTAATGTGCCCTGGCCTCTCACTACTCGCCTGAGTGGAAGGATTATCTGACCAAATTACTGACGCGTTCCAAAGCACCTTGCGCACTCTGATTGTCTCAAATGCTTCCCGAAGTTCAGCAAGCTGAAATTCTTTGTCCCTGACACTCCTTCTTCAAAAGTTCATATTTGCCAAACATTAGCGCTTTTCTTATTTATTTTATTCTGGGTGGGCCCCACAGGCTCAATAAATTTGAAAAATGAGGTGATTTCAGAAGCCTGTGTTTTAAATTACTTTATTTGCACTACTAGTTTCAGACACTGCCCGTTTTCAAGTGCAAAATGGTTCAAATGGCTCTGAGCAGTATGGGACTTAATATCTGAGGTCATCAGTCCCCTATAACTTAGAACTACTCAAACCTAACTAACCTAAGGACATCACACACATCCATGCCCGAGGCAGGATTCGAACCTGCGACCGTAGCGGCAGCGCGGTTTCGGACTGAAGCACGTAGAACCGCTTGGCCACAACGGCCGGATTTTCAAGTGCATTTACCCTAACTGACCTGGAAATGGCAACGATGTGTCCACATCTGTTACTGTTGATGCACGTGAAAGTGGGCAGTGTCAAACAAAATGGAATCATGTTTGTTATGATCACGACGAACGAGTCGTCGCCGATGTTGACTGGTGGCCAATGGTAAATAGAAACATATAAATCGCAGCAGGTTTTTCTGTAACGTCGATAAGGTGCTGGCTGCATGGTCTGGATCTGCAATAATTAGAAGTCGTTGGTAAAAAAATAATATATATTGGACTTAACTGGTTGTACAGGATTCTTCTTGGCTGCATACATATAATTATAAACAGATAGCTATTGATGCCTCACTTACGCCATACGTTACTAAGCGCCTTGTTAGAGATTTCTTCCTATCTGCTGAAGGCTATGCTACTTTACTACTTGAGGTCCCGAGCAAGAGTCGACGAGAGCTCGCTAGAAACTTGATACAAGCCGCGGAGCGGCGCTAGAGGCGGGTCCGATGATACTACAACGGATCGCGGTCGATAACTGAAACCCCTAACAAGTGTGGTATCGAACGTTGATACCACAATGTTATTTTTCGATTTTCTTCTTCTCCGCCATCTTCCTTCGCGGATTACGGAATTTCGCGTGTTCTGAGCAACGAAGACCAGCAGCGTCTTCCGTGGGTTTACTCTCAGCCTTGTCCCTCTTGGGTTGTCAGCTCGTTCTGTAAGTCTTTTTTCACGCATTTTTCTTACACATACCCACAATCTGTTCCTGTTTGAAAGTGCTATATGTCTAATCTTCGTATCGTCGCCACCAAGAAATTGGTCCTCAGATTTAACTGTTTCGTAACTCAGAATCAAACATGTCGCAACCTGTTTTAGCATGAAAATTTCATTTTCATTTCACACAAGGTATTCAGACCCTGAGCGCTGTGAACTATTTTAGATACATTCTCTACTCTCTACCTTTATTTTGTTATTGTTTCTGCTAACAGCACTAAAGTTGGTTTGATACATGCGTCTATTCCTGTTGTATTCCAGCTATGTTCATTTCAGTATATTTCCTGAATCCCACATCATCAACGATCTGCCCTAAGCATTCACTTACATTTAGGGCTGTCCCTGGGGTTCTCTCCTCACTATCCATCCAACTACAGTTCCGGAATGACTGAAGCTGTGTTATGTACCCACCATACAATAACACTAACATTTTTCTCATTGCATGCCGTCTCCATGAATCATGGTGAAAGCGGTTGTACAGTACATGTCGTGGAGATTCTCACTTAGAGATAATTACTCTGCACGTGTATTTTAAATGTGATGATATATATTTACAGAAACCAGGGCGCAGTTACAAGAGTTCAAAGGCATGAAATGGAAGCAATAGTTGAGAAGGGAATGAGACATGATTGTATCCTCTCCCCGATGTTATTCAATCTGTACAATGAGCAAGGAGTGAAAGAAATAAGGCATAACTGTGAAAAGTGAATTTAAATTCAGGGAAAAAAATAAATTACTTTGCATTTTGCCGATGACATTGCATTTCCTCTGAGATGACAAAGGACTCGCAAGAGCAAGTGAACCTAATAGTGTGTCATTATTTAAATAATGAAAAGCTTATTGTATACCTCCAAATTTTCGCAGAAATGTTATCCGCACACTCTCGATAGTAGTAAGGGCAGGAAAGAGAAGAGCTATGGCGGAATGACCTTAACGGTTCATGTATCTATGCTGCTGACAAGAATATAACACAAACGAATGGGACAGAAAATTGAGTCTTTTAGATGACGATCAGTTTGATTGTGGGAAAGGTAGAAGCAGTAGAGAAGCTCTTCTGACGTCGCACTTCATCAGGGAAAGAAGACAAGGAGAGTAAAGACACTAAGAATTTTTAACATGTTGCAGCGTTGTCAGCAACTGTGATAAATTAAAACGTCAAACATACTCCTCAGTTGCTGAAAGTTACTGTTCTTTAGGCCGGTATTACACTATCAAATTTCTTTGTCAAATATCTTTGTCCAATATCTTTGTCAAAGATATTTGATGGTGTAATAGGGAACTTTGTCAAATGTCGTCCAATATTTGATGAAATCTAGGGCCTCGCTGTAGATTTGATCAAAGAAGTCGCTTGTCTTCTGTTCACTGCAATGTAACATGTTACCAAATGGAGCGCTAGCATCGCTGCATTCTGTCGTCTGTAGTGTTTTTATAAACATTGCGGGTAAATATAATTGGTGTGCCGACAACTACAAAATTAATAGAGATGTATGAAGCTGATGAGGTGCTTTACAAAATGAGGCACGCTGAATACAAAAATAGATTACGAAGATTGGAGACCTGACCTAACCTAACCTAACCTAACCCTCTCCTGTAGCAACGAATGGGAGTGTTACAGTGAGCCTGTCTTCTGCAGATGTAGCAGTTCTTAAGTGAATATTGTGCCTTGTGATATGAGGATACACTTCATTGAGCACATACAGAAATGTATGCTCATCCATTCTTAAGTAACTGATGTACGACTTGACGTCCTCCAGTATAAGCTCACGTAATAAGTTTTGTTGAATGCTTTTATCGTGTCGTAAAAGCTACGGCTTCATCCAGGTATGTTTCTTTATTTTCTCCCGCTTCTCTTCCGCATATGCACACAGTGCAATTGTGGTACATGCAACTGCTGCGGTTAATAACAAGTTGTTGTCAGCCATCTTGAACTTCTAGCGCTACGTCAAAGATCTTTGTCAAATATATTTGACGGAATATTTGATGACATATTTGATCAAATCTTTGACAAAGAAATTTGATAGTGTAATACCGGTCTTACCCAGGTATTTAGCTAGTGTAATCTAGCCATCTTCAGAAGCATTGGAACTCCAACGCAGCGTCCGCGGCTAACGGACCGCTTTCCATGAAGTGGGGCCGGGATTGTTCCTCAGCTAAGTAACGTAGTTTGACGTGGTACCACGGTACTTCAGCTTTTTATGTTTGACCGTGCCCCATTATGGCATGTATTATTTTATTTTATGCTTCTAAAGAAGGCTAGATTACTCTAGCTGAAAGCTGGGCAAAGACCAGTAACTTTTCGCAACTAAGGCGGATCTTTGACGTATTAAGAATAAAGACACGTTCATAGGTTCTGTCAAACTACAAAAACCGTTCGACAACGTAAAACGCTGCAAGTCTTCGAAATTTTCCGTAAACAGTCGTGTAAGCTTATGAAAAGTATGGTTATGTACACTAACGAACAGGGAAAGTTAAGAAGGGAAAACCAAGATTGAGTGGTCGCATTATATAGGTTCTAAGAGAGGGATGTAGTCTTTCTGGTTTCGAAGAATGAGCGACGGTAATTAAAGAAAGGTTGAAGGGTGTGATTACAGTACAGGATGATAGGCTATCAATGATAAAATCTGCTGATGACACTGTTGTCCTAAGTGAAAGCGAGGGAGAATTACAGGACCTGCTGAACAGAACCAACACTGGAATGAACACACACTGTAGTTTGAGAGTAAACGTAGGAAAGGAAGTAAAGAGTGGTAGCAGTTGTGAGATTAGCGATCACTTTAGCTTCAAAATTTGGCACCACAAAAATAAACTAAGCTTAGAAATTCTGTTACCTTGGAAGCAAAGTAACACATGACAGACGATGCAAGGACGGCATAGACAGCAATCTGGAACTGGAAAGACTCTATTGACATTAAACATCGGCCTTAATTTCACAAAGAAAGTAAGAATGTTCGTTCGGAGCTTAGCACCGTATGGAAGTGAATGATGGATTGTGGGATAACCGGAAAAGAAAAGGACTGAAGCGTTTGAGATGATGTGCTATAGAATGACGTTCAAAACCAGGACGACTGACAAGGTAACTTATGAGAAGGTTCTCCGCTGATTTGGCGGTGAGAGGAACTTGCGAAAAACATTGCCGGGGTGATACGACATGTATTAAGGTATCAAGGAACAACTTTCGCCGTACTCCAGGAAACTGTATGAGCTGTAACCTGTAACGAAAGACAGATACGGGAATAATTGCAACAAATAATTGATAATTGAGAACGAATGTTACAAGTGCTACTCTGAGGTGAAGAGGTTTCCACGGGATACGTGGTGGGACAGGTCGAAACTGTCGTAGGCCAACACCCCGACAAAATCTACCTGTCCTGACACACAGAGTTTGAAATTAGATCCTGTGTGACTAAGCCAATCTGTACCAGAAACGGAGTGTGGTGACAGACTGATTCCATCGGACTCTTGAGAGGGGTAAAATCTCTTTTCGGGACCTACAGTTACGTTTCCTGCGATTTCCATGAAGGACAACATTGCCGGCCGGGGTGGTCGAGCGGTTCTAGGCGCTACAGTCTGGATCCGCGCGACCGCTACGGTCGCAGGTTCGAATCCTGCCTCGGGCATGGATGTGTGTGACGTCCTTAGGTTAGTTAGGTTTAAGTAGTTCTAAGATATATGGGACTGATGACCTTAGAAGTTAAGTCTCATAGTGCTCAGAGCCATTTGAACCATTTGAACGACATCATTAGCATTCCGAGATACATACAACGTGTGTCATAATTTATAACAAAAACTAACAAGTGTGCAAGTGTATGATAATGGATGAAAAAACGCTCCTGTAAGCACACTGGTCCGCTAACGAGTCGTTCGCGAGAAAATAGTGAATATTTGGTTACAAGTCATCACTGATTTCAGTAGATACGATATAGTCCTTGTTACTACGAATCCAGCTAATTGAAATTTTCAATTATGGGCTGATTGGTTTCCATTAGCGATAAATACTACTTCAGCACTTTACACCTTAAAATTTAGTGTACACACGTGTGATAGGAAGTGTTCAGCTTGTCATCCGAACAACGTGATACTGCATTCGTCTCTACTGAGAGTTACGAATTATTGCAAACGTCTTCGTATGAAGACTGTACATTTCGCCGCTCCAGTTCTTCGGCAGTGGCAACAAGAGGGCTGTACGCTTCGGTTATGAGGTGTCTACAGGTAGAAAATTTCAGAGTGCTGAGGTCAGGTGATCTTGGAGGCTGAGATGCAGGCACTACTAGACGTGTCTATCTTGGACAGTATTCGGTCTGATGCACCAACATTCATCTTCCACATTCCCCAATCAACGACCGTGGTGAAATTTGAGCCAAACTGGATCAGACTTAAACGAAAAGTTTGCATTTGAAATACATTTTTTACTGACTAGAACAGCACGGCAGACGGTTGACATACAAGTATACGGGATAGAGCCCCAGTTACGTTAGAGGCTCGAAGACTTTTTAAGTAACATGTCCCAGTACGCTATTAGTGTTCATGAGAAGGGTATCGTTGGCAGTGCCCCAGGAAAGTGTTATAAGACCACTGCTATTTTCTATATGCATAAATGAAAATTAAATTTGTGGTAAGGTCTTATGGGACCAAATTGCTGAGGTCATCGGTCCCTAAGCTTACACACTATTTAATCTAACTGAAACCAACTTATGCTAAAGACGACACACACACACACACACACATGCCCGAGGGAGGACTCGAACCTCCGACGGGGGGAGCCGCGCGAACCGTGACAAGGCGCCTGAGACCTCTCGACTACCCCGCGCGGCTGCGTAAATGATCTGGCGGACAGGGTGAGTAGCGACCTGAGTCTGTTGTGACTGTAGGAGGATACAACATGACCTAGACAAAATTTTTAGTTGGTGTAATCATTGGCAGCTAGCTCTAAATGTAGAAAAATATAACTGAATGCGGAAAACCCCTAGCGTAATGTTAGGATACAGAATTATTAGTATCTGCTTGTCAGTCACGTCGATTAGATATCTAGGCGTAACGTTCCAAAACGATATTAAATGGAATGAGCACGTAAGTATGGTTGTAGGGAGGGTGAATGGTCGACTTCGGTTTACTGGGAGACTTTTTAATGGAAGTGTGGTGTCACCGCCAGACACCACACTTGCTAGGTGGTAGCTTTAAATCGGCCGCGGTGCATTAGTACATGTCGGACCCGCGTGTCGCCACTGTCAGTGATCGCAGACCGAGCGCCACCACACGGCAGGTCTCGAGAGACTTCCTAGCACTCGCCCCAGTTGTACGGACGACGTAGCTAGCGATGCACACTGACGAAGCCTCGCTCATTTGCAGAGCAGATAGTTAGAATAGCCTTCAGCTAAGTCAATGGCTACGACCTAGCAAGGCGCCATAGCAATTGATAGTTATCGTATGAAGCATGTCTCATGAAGAACGATGTACCACAATGATGGATTAAAGTTAAGTATTCCAGTAGCTACGTACTTTTCTTTATAGCATTCATTACGTATCCTGTTTCAGACCTCACGCCATCCTGCGTGAGCTTAGCGCGTGCCTTTCGGCTTCCTCTCATTGTGTCTAGGCTGTCTTGTCTAGACACAACAGGAAGTGTGGCTGATCTGTAAAGGAATCTGCATATAAGAGACTACTGCGACTCATTCTTGAGTACTCTTCAAGTGTTTGTGATCCGCACCAAGCCAGATTAAAGCAAAACATCGAAGCATTCCAGAGGCGGATTGCTAGATTTGTTATTAGTGGGTTCTAACAAGGCGCAAGAATCACGCAGGTGGTTCGGAAGCTCAGAAGGAAAGGCGACGTTGTTTTCGAGGAACACTACCGAGAGAATTTATAGAACTAGCATCTGAAGGTGACTGCAGAACGACACTAATGCCGCTAACATTAAGGACCACGAAGATAAGATGAGACAAATTAGGGCTGGTACAGAGGCACAAAGACAGTCTTTTTCAATCGTTTTACTTGCGAGTGGCACAGGAAAGGAAATATGCTGCATGTACCTGCAAAATTATATCACTGTAAGACACATCTTTCGGAATATATGAAAAATGGCTCTAAGCACTATGGGGCTTCACATCTGAGGTCATGTCCCCTAGACTTAGAACTACTTAAACCTAACTAACCTAAGTACATCACACACATCCATGCCCGAGGCAGGATTCGAACCTGCGATCGTAGCAGCAGCGCAGTTCCGGACTGAAGCGCCTAGAACCGCTCGGCGACAACGGTCGGCGGAATATATGACGTCATAAACATAGAAAAGCAGGAAATACTACCTTTTTCTTAAAACAGAGCACAAATCACATAGCCTATATTCATCCAGTGTTTGATCATGAGAGCACGTTGCGACCTTCAACTAACTTTAAGCATAATTTCAATCCCTAATTTTTTCCTTGCTTACAAGTGTAAAGTCAAAGATGTAGCACATTAGGCTACTTGTAAAGTATTCAGACATTTGAAGCTGTTTTATACATGGAATTTCCCTTCTTTAAAGTCTCTGGGGTTCACTGGTTGAAGGCCGAATGAGGAAGAGCGATTTTTATTATTGTACTGCGTCGGTTCGCGGCGCCCTCTGAACGACAAAATTGACGATGTATAATATCACTGGACGATAACTCCAATTAAATGTTTAATTTTTCCCGCAGTGACGTGCCCGTGACATTCTCTCTCCTCAAAAACTGCTGAGCCGGGTAGTACATAAATTGCTGATTTAACTGCCCGCGGGAATGACAAATTAATTAAAATGCTGGATAATGAGGCCGACAGAATGCACAAGGTTATCTGACAGAAGGTTAACGATTACCTTTTCTTCTGCTTGCTGTCCGATACCAGTTTAATAGCTGGTATTCTTTAAGTTCTTCTTTCTATGTCGATAAGCTGTCATCCTTACATTTTTTGTGCCACGACGTCCGTGTTGTAATATGGATTGTTATTTTGTAACGAAAGTACTTCTTGTAGTATTGTAGGTAATACAAAGTAAAGTCCTGACTGTCTACCACTTGCAAACGTACCTGTTTCAACGAACATGGTCTTCAGTATCCTGCCTGCCTTAGAATGACCTTGCCAATCACATGGAAAAATGATTATTACCTACGGGCGAAGGAAGTTAACTTCATTTCTCTCACGAAATTTGTTGGTATGACTGAGGGGTTGGCACTAAACAACTAGAAGAGTAAGGCAGACAGAAACCCGTCAAAGACGGAAATTGTAGCGTATGTAAGGCCGTATTCATCCGATGTTAATCTGTAACACGTAGACACAACGTATTGAGATTTGAATAAATCGTAGAATGAAATAAAGTATGAGACGATTTTTCGACGTAATGAAGTAGGAACACATTGTAGAATGAAATAGGGTATGATGCGATCTTTTGACGATTTGCAACTGTCTTTGTTCTTTAAGTGCTTTAAGGGAAACTGTTCCGTACGTTATGTCCCTACTTGTTTGTCGGGAGACATGGCTCACTTCTGTTCTAAAACGACCCTGAAGCGACGAGAGACAAGACTAGGTGGGGGAGAGTGTGTTCAGCGGAATGCTGTTGCCGATTCGCAATCGGCTGCTTATAAATTCTACGTCTAGCACGAGAAATAAACGTCCGTATAACTACCTCGTCCCTCCGCTCTTTTCTGTAGATTGCTATAACATCTATGGAAAGTCATCTTCTTTTGTTCCGCAGCCACACGGTCGACGTGGCTACTACTGGATTTAGCATGGTTAATTTAAGGGATGGCAGGACGCCCTTTGTTGCCATCCCATTACCCCGTGGAGGGAACAGGTGTACCCCGGGTCTCTGCGTGTAGTGCTATCCATGTGAAAGATTGCGAACGTTTTCTAAAAACAGAGGCCGGATTTTGATACCAGAGCGGTATTCACCTAGTAGGATGTGGAAAACCGCCAAAAAGCTACATCCATTCTGGCTGGCACACCGACCTTCGTCATTAATCTGCCGGACGGATTCGATCCGGGGCAGGCGAGTCTCCCAAATCCCGGAAGCGGCGTGTTGAAACGTGCGGCTATCCGTGCGGCACAGGAAAGTCACGTCCACTGTCATTATTCTATTGTGGGACACCGTATACAGAGCAACCAGTAACCAACAGTCTTGACTGACAGGAAAAATATACTGTTGCATATCGATTGAAAGTTTGTTTTATTGTACCTCATTTTACAGTTTTGCATGGCAGTAGACCGAAAAGGCTTTAATCAGACTGATACGACTCGTGTAAGCTTAAGGTGGGCATGCCATTTCCATTTCTGCAAGTTACCGATGCGCACGTCACAGAGACAGAAAGTTAGGTTACTGTTAAACAATTTTTGGTCTCGCTGTGGCACAGTGTTTGCCTCTGCGCAGTCTGTAATATTCTTAGTTAAAATGTGGTGGGTGATAGACGTATTCAGTAGCACTGTGTTGACATGTGAATGTATCTGTTAGCTGGAAGCAAGATTTATTGTAAAGGGCAGCACTACGCAGGTAGTTGAAATGATTGTCAGCTAGGTAATTTGCTCAGAGCCACTTTGTTAAACATAGTATTGTTGGCACCAATTTTATGTGTGAAGATCACTCGATATTTTTGCTCTGTCTTTTGAAAACTTACTTCATTCTATAATCGTTGTCTTGGAATATCTTTTCATAGGAATAGTTACTCTCCCCATCCCACAGTTTAAAGAATGCTTATCATTATGCACTATCACACTGCACGATGTTCTATGCAACAGTTCGAATGTAGTTTTGAAATTTTATTTAGAAATCTAGCTCAGCCGCTTCCTGCTTGCTGTTTGCTGTTGTGCTTTCGAGAAATCTGCAACAATATTGTCAACAATAAAGTAAGTGGAAATTTTGATTAGGGTCAGATAATTGTTTTACTTCAGTTGCTCATTTAATATAAAGACTAGTTACAGTTCAAATTAGGTTCTGTTTAGTCCGAGGCTAGCATAAGAGTTTGAGTTGGATAACGGTTTGTGGAGACATATTTTTTCTAATACTTACTCCTTTTATAGAGTGGGAGGTAAATGTGGGCTAAATTTCACACAGTAACCTATAGTGGGGAGGCTACAAAGTATACGCTTGTGTCATATCGAGAAAGAATTAACGACTTATTGTAGTTTAAAATCTTCGCTTAGTGAAATTGAATTTAATATCAGTATCTTGACTACGGGGTTTAAGATTTCAGACTATTCGAGGTTTACGTCTTCTGCTTCAAGGGGACATGTTTTAAAGGGAATATTAAGAAGATACCACTTTAGAGCAACAGACAGCCTGTACTTGAAGTTTCTGGTACACAAAGTCTGATCCGTTTTGAGATTCTGTTTCGTGGAAGCGTACGGGAAAAAACCTCAGTGAATACGAACATGAGTATAGTTCACTATGTTAACCAAATACCTTTTCAAAAGGAAATGAAACAAGTCAACTGCAGTCATCGATAAAGATGACACGAATCTCAAGAAATTACCTTGGCCAGAAAAGCCTGTTAAAGACGCGCAAACAACCTTAACGTTAGGGATGAACGAAATGTTAAGTCAAAGAGGACATTAAGATTCTCAAATAAGAATTATTTGCACAAGCACAAAGAACAACGTAGTAATAGCAATGCAAATTTATTGTAATCGACAAATCACAGTGAATTTGCTCCGTACTGGAAGTAGAGTGTTGGATGATACTGATGTTGAGTATTGAGAAAATTAAGTAGTGATAATTTTTACAAAAATCATCAAGGTGAAGCTGTGGCGTAGAAATCTCTTAAGTATCCGTCCCAAGGTTGAAAAATAGTAGTCAGATAAAATGCTCTACAGCCGAGGTAATTATTCTGGCCTTTAATGCGTTGAATTCTACGCAAGAGAGACGCGTAAAGATGTTGCACAAACACAGTTGATATAATTTCATCATTAGTTTTTGAACTTCTTATACAGATATTATGAACATCTCTAATAAGAGTAGCACAACACGAAGATATTTACTGATTTATCGCTTCCGAAATAAATCTGCATCATATTTCCATTTTATGGGCTCGATATGTATCTCCGAGAGACATGGCTCAACACCGTGTTATACTGTGGCAAGAGATGACAGAAACGAAGTTTGCGTCAGTGATACGAGATCACCAAGTCATGGCCACATACACAGGGTGGTGCATTGATCGTGACCGGGCCAAATATCTCACGAAATAAGCGTTAAAGGAAAAAAACTACAAAGAACGAAACTTGTCTAGCTTGAAGGGGGAAACCAATTGGCTCTATGGTCGGCCCGCTAGGTGGCGCTGCATAGGTCAAACGGATATCAACTGCGTTTTTTTAAAAATAGGAACCCCCATTTTTATTACATATAGTAGTAGTATAGAGTAGTACGAAAAGACATATGAATGTTTTAGTTGGACCATTTTTTTCGCTTTGTGATATATGGCGCTGTAATAGTCACAAACGTATGGCTCACAATTTTAGACGAACAGTTGGTAACAGGTAGGTTTTTTAAATTAAAATACAGAACGTAGGTACCTGTGAAATTTTATTTCAGTTGTTCCAATGTGATACGTGTACCTTTGTGAACTTATCATTTCTGAGAACGCATGCTGTTACAGCGTGATTGCCTGTAAATACCACATTAAAGCAATAAATGCTCAAAATAATGTCTGTCAACCGCAATGCAATTGGCAATAAGTGTAACGACATTCCTCTCAACAGCGAGTAGTTCGCCTTCCGTAATGTTCGCACATACATTGAAAATGCGCTGAAGCCACAGAAAGAAATCTGGGGGCGTCAGATCCGGTGAACGTGCGGGTCATGGTATGGTGCTTCGACGACCAATCCGCCTGTCATGAAATATGCTATTCAATACCGCTTCAACCACACGCGAGATATGTGCCGGACATCCATCATGTTGGAAAAACATCGCCATTATGTCATGCAGTGAAACATCTTGTAGTAACATCGTTGGAACATTACGTAGGAAATCAGCATGCATTGCACCATTTAGATTGTCATCAATAAAATGGGGGCCAATTATTCTTCCTCCCACAATGCCGCACCATACATTAACCCGCCAAGGTTGCTGATGTTCCACTTGTCGCAGTCATCGTGGATTTTCCGTTGCACAATAGCGCATATTATGCCGGTTTACGTTACCGCTGTTGGTGAATGACGCTTCGTCGCTAAATAGAACGCGTGCAAAAAATCTGTCATCGTCCCGTAATTTCTCTTGGGCCCAGTGGCGGAACTGTACACGACGTTCAAAGTCGTCGCCACGCAAATATGGTACGGGTGCAATCGATGTTGATGTAGCATTCTCGGCACCGACGTTTTTGAGATTCCCGATTCTCGCGCAATTTGTCTGCTACTGATGTGCGGATTAGCCGCGACAGCAGCTAAAACACCTACTTGGGCATCATCATTTGTTGCAGGTCGTGGTTGACGTTTCACATGTGGCTGAACACTTCCTGTTTCATTAAATAACGTAACTGTCCTGCGAACGGTCCGGACACTTGGATAATGTCGTCCAGGATACCGAGCAGTATACATAGCACACTCCCATTGGGCATTTTGATCACAATACACATACATCAACACAATATTGACCTTTCCCGCAATTGGTAAACGGTCCATTTTAACAAGGGTAATGTATCACGAAGCAAATACCGTCCGCACTGGCGGAATGGTACGTGATACCACGTATTTATACATTTGCGACTATTACAGCACCATCTATCACAAAGCGAAAAATGTGGTCAAAGTAAAACATTCATATTTCTTTACGTACTACACGAATACGTAATAAAAATTGGGGTTCCTGTTTTAAAAAAAGAAAAATTGATATCCGTTTGGCCTATGGCAGCCCCATATAGCGGGCCAACCATAGCGCCATCTGGTTTCCCTCTTCAAGCTAGACGAGTTTCGTTATTTGTAGTTTTTTCGTTTCATGCTTATTTCGTGAGATATTTGGCACGGTCACTATCAATGGACCATCCTGTATATATAAGCGTAATCATACGTTACCCAGGAAACTCCGTTCCTTTTCTCAAGTCAGTTTGTAAATACTCAGGCTCTGCATTATTTTGGTGTGATCGATCCTAACTAGAAACATCAACAGCCCAAAGCCTCATTTCCAAGCAGCGGCATTTGTACCATATACTCGCTACGTACCTGTGTTCATAAAAGGAAATGTGCATTCTGTAGAGATTAGGAACTGTGATGAGCAGAAATAGCCGTTTTATGTATATGGTAATATGCGTTTTTGATACAGAGGTACTGCTCACCTACTGTTTCAGGTAATATATTACAGTCACACACACACACACATTATGTATACTACTGGCCATTAAAATTGCTGCACTACGAAAATGACGTGCTACAGACGCGAAATTTAACCGACGTGAAAAAGATGCTGTGATATGCAAATGATTATCTTTTCAGAGCATTCACACAAGCTTGGCGCCGGTGGCGACACCTACAAAGTGCTGACATGAAGAAAGTTTCCAACCGATTTCTCATACACAAACAGCAGTTGACGGGCGTTGCCTGGTGAAACGTTGTTGTGATGCCTCATGTAAGGAGGTCAAATGTGTACCATCACGTTTCCGACTTTGATAAAGGTCGGATTGTAGCCTATCGCGATTGCGGTTTATCGTATCGCGACATTGCTGCTCGCATTTGTCGAAGTCCAATGACTGTTAGCAGAATACGGAATCGGTGGGTTCAGGAGAGCAATACGTAACGCCGTGCTGGATCCTAACGGCCTCGTATCACTAGCAGTCGAGATGACAGGCATCTTATCAGCATCGCTGTAACGGATCGTGCAGCCACGTCTCGATCCCTGAGTCAACAACCATCTGCACGAACAGTTCGACGACGTTTGCAGCAGCATGGACTATCAGCTCGGAGACCATGGCTGCGGTTACCCTAGACGCTGCATCACAGACAGGAGCGCCTTCGATGGTGTACTCAACGACGAACCTGCTCCACGAATGGAAAAACGTCATTTTTTTCGGATGAATCGAGGTTCTGTTTACAGTATGATGATGGTCGCATCCGTGTTTGGCGACATCGCGGTGAACGCACATTGGAAGCGTGTATTCGTCATCGCCATACTGGCGTATCACCTGGCGTGATGGTGTGGGGTGCCATTGGTTACACCTCTCGGTCACCTCTTTTTCGCATTGACGGCACTTTGAACAATGGACGTTACATTTCAGATGTGTTACGACCCGTGGCTCTACCCTTCATTCGGTCCCTGCAAAACCCTACATTTCAGCAGGATAATGCACGACCCCATGTTCCAGGTCCTGTACGGGCCTTTCTGGATACAGAAAATGTTCGACTGCTGCCCTGGCCAGCACATTCTCCAGATCTCTCACCAATTGGAGAGTCTGGTCAATGGTGGCCGAGCAACTGGCTTGTCACAATACGCCAGTCACTACTCTTGATGAACTGTGGTATCGTGTTAAAGCTGCATGGGCAGCTGTACCTGTACACGCCATCCAAGCTCTGGACTCAATACCCAGGCGTATCAAGCCCGTTTCTACGGCCAGAGGTGGTTGTCCTGGGTACTTATTTCTCAAGATCTATGTTCCCAAATTTCGTGAAAGTGTAATCACATGTCAGTTCTGGTATAATGCATTTGTCCAATGAATACCCGTTTATCATCTGCATTTCTTCTTGGTGTAGCAATTTTAATGGCCAGTGTGTGTGTCGTGTAGTCTTGTTCGTGTTGGAGGATGATTATGATAATAATGCTAGAATGGGGACGGTGAAACCGGGTCGCGGGACATAACCTACCCCTCTCTATTAGCAAAAAGGCGGCCGCCGATCTTAACTTCTGCATCCGGCGGACGGATTACCATTAGCAGTGTCGCTGCCCTCATTTCACGAGACATTCTGGGGAGGTTTTGCGTTTAATCCACGACATTAGCGCTAAGTCTGGTGATCATCATCTCTATGCCAACAGCCTTCCTCAACTTTGTCGTTCTCGTAAAATCAAAGGGAATATGTCAACAGCATGTGTTGTACCTGGGCGGTTATCCATCCAAATATAGGAACTTCTGTAGTGAACGAGGCAAGGTCGCTGTGAGGAGGAAAGTGAATGGGAAGAACACTAATAACGTCCCTCCGAAGTTTACACCTTCACTTGCAACGTCCACGTGAAGTATATATGGCTGTTACAATCAGCCTACATGATCACGTGTTCGGAGGTGCCAATCAATCCTGATACGTTCAGCCACTGACAAGGTAACTAGGTACTTTCCCTTCTTTCTGACAACCATAATGCTCCATAAGGAGGATAAAAAGGGGGTTGCACAAAAATTACTGTACGTAGTTTGGTTTACGGGACGCCCACAACAAGTTGGAAAGCGCACTATCTTCAGCCCTCTTAGGCTGTGACAAAGCTTTTTGTTGTAGAGGAGCGTTTGGGACTGAGGGAGAAAGCTACGCATAACTTTGACGTTGGACCAGTAAGGTGAAAGGAGTCGTATTTCTGTCCACAGACGGTGAAACGCTCCGTGGTTTGCCGTAATTCACGTGACAGGAATTGATTTCTGACTGCCAGAATTACGCAATTAGACTGAGAGCTGCGCCGCTTTTAGCGTAACGAGCAGCCTCCGAGTCATCGATCTATCGCCAAGCGGCTCCCACCGGCGATAGTCGCTCTGGGCGCCATTTGCGTTGATTGCTAACGGTCAGCCGCACGCTTACAACAGCTACTGATCTCCTGTGGTGCACCCCCATCTGTGGTGTCGCAGCAGGTTGCATTCAGCGTACTGCGCGCGCTTTCTCTGCTCACCCATTCTGTCTGTTGCGCCTTGTCTCCTTTAACTTGTCATTATGCTTACTGAGACCAAACATATTACTTTCTTATTGGAAACGATGCTTTTAACCTGCTAGTTGCTGCAGTGATCGAGGAGCTGAATGTTGGTGCAGTGATAGAGGAGCCTGATAGGCATTCATGGAGTTTACGATTCAAATTAACATCCGACGATCCAGATTTATGTTTCCAGTGTTCCCCATAAGCCATTTCAGGAGAATATTGGGACCATTAATTTGGAAAGGTCGCAGCGGTTTACTGGCTAACCTTCATTAAATCAGATCAAAGTAAGTGCTCCATCTCAAATGATTTCTCCATCGACAGAACCATATACTTCAGTTTTCTCCATCCGATCTGCCCCATCTGCATCTTCTGATTACTTAAGGGCCTGTTACATAGCGTTCATACGTGTGCAAGAACAGGATAGTGCTCAAAACTGTTAGCGGTAAACGGTTGGTGCATGTTATATCTTTTAACACCTAGGAGCAATGCACCGAAGCATTCCGAAATCAATATTTTTGTTGTTATTGTTGTTGTGTTGGAGGTAGCGGTGATACTGGTTCTGACTCCAAAGATGATTTGATACAGCTCTCCGTTTCGGTCTGTACTCGCAACGCTCTTCATCTCTGTGTAACTGCTGCATCCCAAATCCGTTTGAAGCTGTTTATTTAACACGAAAAATGTCGTATTACTGCCTTGAGCTGCTGGTAAAATAGTTTATTTATACAACTAGTCTCAGTTGCCTGACCATCATGAGGCCCGTAAAGGTGTTCACAGCATCATATTATGCGAAATACACACACCAAAAAAAAGTTATGCCATCTCCTCGGTTCCGAGACTTCCGGAAGCTGTACAAAAAATTGGAACAGAGATCAACATAAACATCATTTCCGCCCTTTTTATTGCTCATGAAAACCACACATTGCATGTTGTACCACCATACAGCGAGACCTTCAGAGGTGGTCCTCCAGATTGCTGTACACACCGATACCTCTGATACCAAGTAGCACGTTCTCCTGCACTGATGCATGCCTGTATTCATCATATCAAGGTACTGTTGGTCTAGATTGTCCCACTCGGCAACGGCGATTCGGCATAGATTTCTCGGAGTGGTTGGTGGGTTACGTCGTCCATGAACAGCCCTTTTAAATCCATCCCACGCATCTTCGATAGGGTCCATGTCTGGAGGATATGCTGGCGATGTCGTTATCCTGAAAGAAGTAATTCACAAGATGTGCACTATGGGGGCGCGAATTCTAGTCCGTGAAGACGAACGCCTCGCCAATATGCTGCTGGGATGGATGCACTATCGGTCGGAGGATGGCATTCACGTATCGTACAGACGTTACAGCACCTTCCATGACCACCAGTGGCGTACGTCGACCCCACATAATGCCACCCCAAAACAGCAGGGTTCAAATGGCTGTGAGCACTATGGAACTTAACTTCTGTGGTCATTAGTCCCCTAGAACTTAGAACTACTTAAACCTAACTAACCTAAGGACATCACAAACATCCATGCCCGAGGCAGGATTCGAACCTGCGACCGTAGCGGCCTCGCGGTTCCAGACTGCAGCGCCTATAACCGCACGGCCACTTCGGCCGGCAAACAGCAGGGAACTTCCACCTTGCTGCACTCTCTGGACAGTGTGTCTAAGGCGTTCAGCCTGACCGAGTTGCCTCCAAACACGTCTCCGACGATTGTCTGCTTGAAGGCATATGCGACACTCATCGGTGAAGAGAACGTGATGCCAGTCCTGTGCGGTCCATTCGGAATGTTGTTGGACCCATCTATCACGTGCTGCATGGTACCGTGGTTGCAAAGATGGATCTCGCCATGGACGTCGGGAGTGAAGTTGCGCATAGTGCAGCCTATTGCACACAGTTTGAGTCGTAACACGACATCCTGTGGCTGCACGAATAGCATTATTCAACATGGTGGCGTCCCTGTCAGGATTCCTCCGAGCCATAATCCGTAGGTAGTGGTCATCCACTGCAGTAGTAGCTCTTGGGCGGCCTGAGCGAGGCATGTCATCGACAGTTCTTGTCTCTCTGTATCTTCTCCATGTCCCAACAACATCACTTTGGTTCACTCCGAGAAGCCTGGACACCTTCCTTGTTGAGAGCCCTTCCTGGCACAAAGTAACAATGCAGACGCGATCGAACCGAGGTATTAACCGTCTAGGCATGGTTGAACTACAGACAACACGAGCCGTGTGCCTCCTTCCTATGGAATGACTTGAACTGATCGGCTGTCGGACCCCCTCCGTCTAATAGGCGCTGCTCATGCATGCTTGTTTACATCTTTGGGCGGGTTTAGTGATATCTCTGAACAGCCAAAGGGACCGTGTCTGTGACACAATATCCACAGTCAACACCTGTCTTCAGGAGTTCTGGGAACCGGAGTGATGCAAAACATCTTTTGATGTGTTTATAAAACCGTTATCATCATGTGATGAAACCACGAATAACACACTGTTGTCGTATCGTAATGCAAATTTCGCCTTTAATCTATAAAAGGGTGTACACAATCATGTTAAAAATGTAACCGGCGCTACGGTATTAACATAAATGTGTTCACAACCTAGTATTGCCTTTATAAAATGATGGCGTAATTTATATAACGATACGATAACAGTGTATTATACATGGTTTCACTACCTGACGGTAACGTTTTTATATTTCATGTAACATGATGCTGTGAACACTTTTATGAACCTGATGATGGTCAAAAATGGCTCTGAGCACTATGGGACTTAGCATCTATGGTCATCAGTCCCCTAGAACTTAAAACTACTTAAACCCAACTAACCTAAGGACATCACACAACACCCAGTCATCACGAGGCAGAGAAAATCCCTGACCCCGCCGGGAAACGAACCCGGGAACCTGGGCGCGGGAAGCGAGAACGCTACCGCACGACCACGAGCTGCGAACACCAAGTGTACTACCTAATCTTCAACGCTCTTCTGCAGCACCATACTTCAAAACGTCTTGGCTCTTTCCTGTAGCTATCATCGTCCACAGTTCACTTCAGTATAAAGCTACACCCGCATACATTCAGAAAATAATTCCGTGACAGCTTTTTTTTAATTTTTTAAAGCTTTCCTTGTTATTGCCAGGCTGCCTTTCATATCCTATTCACTTCTGTCATCATTTTGTCATTTTGCTTCGCAAGTAGCAAAACTAGCTTCTCGTCGTGTCTAATCCAGTTCGCTCGGCATCGCCTGATTTACCTGGACTATACTTCCTCAACTTAGTTTTGCTTTTTTTGGTATTCACCTTATAACACCTTTTCAAGACGTAATCCATTTCATAATATGTTTGTACGCGTGGCCGTCTTCCGCAGCAGCTGTTAAAAAAATCTATAACTCTTGGTTTCTCTATCTTAAGCTTACTGCAATCGATTAAAGAGAATTTTACATGAGACGAGTTTCTCTTTTATTCACAACGCATCTTCTGTTATCATTCTGCAATTTGGATACATCTGTTTGTACAATTTTGGCAGTTTTGCATGAAAGTAGCTTTTCCTTACAAATTTGGTGTATAGTTTACTTACATTGTTTCTGCTTCTTGTTTACAAATTCTTCAGACGGATAAAGAAACAGTGACTGAATATCCATTTCACTCAGTTGAACTTCCAAGACCTTGCCGTCGATACCAGAATTGCAACACTATAAGCAAGCCAAAGCTTTTATTTGTTTTCCCTGAAGGCTAATTCTCTTTCCGAATTTCGCTTCGATTTTCTTTACTACTTCCTCAATATGTGGATTGAATAATACAGTGGATAAACTACAACCCTGTTTCACCCTGTTATCAATTACTGCCTCTCTTTCATGTCCGAAGAATCTTTCGCAGTCTGGCTTCCATACATGTTGTATACAACCTTTTATCTCTCATAACTTCAGATTTTGTAAGTATGTAAACACTGTTAATGTAAGTTTGCTTTTCTTTTCTTCCAACTTATGTCATGGGATCAATGCTGCCTCTCATGTTCCCAAATTTCTCCGGAACCCAGTCGCGCCATTCTTCAATTAATACTATGCTTTTTAACGTCAGTTACCCAACTTAAATTAGATCGTCGCCATGATATTCCTTATGTCTTCATCTTGAACGTTGTGTAATGCCAGCTACTACTATTAGATCATTTTCACAGTCTGTTTTTATCTCTTGCTCTTGCACTTTTTGTAAGTTTAGTTACTCAGCTTCCATTAGTCTAAGCGATTGTCCTGTGGTTTAGAATTCAGCTAAGAGTTATGTTTTTCCATCTATCATCCGTTACTTTGGCTACTAGTCCTCCACACTTTCATTTCAGTTTCATGACATTTATAATTACGCTTTCAACTTACTTTGTTTTCCTCTCTGTGCTAGCAACAGTCAGTAAACAACTCTCAATTGTTTGCAGAGTAGCCCTAAATTTTTGTTTATGATTTTCACCTTATTAATCCAGGTCTAACTGCTATATAGCAACACTAGCAATATAAATTGTGAACTTTCCTCTTCAGACACATGTCAAGCTAAGTTTCGAAACCCAAGTTCCTTTACCGAAAGGACTACAGATAAATGTTGCTGTTCTGATCTTTTCGTTTCTCATTCATCAAACTTTCATTTGCTCTAAATAGAAAAATTCAACTCTTTCTCCGACTTCACCGCTAAGTTGTGCAGTGTCTTTTAGATAACAGATTTTCTGTCTTAAATCGTACTCTATTACGTTTTCCTTCTTGTTGTTGACGTTTGTCTGCACTAGAGGCTAGTATAATGCACTCAGAAAATGAATTTGGTTCCCATACGCTCCATTAACAAAAATGGTTCAAATGGCTCTGAGCACTATGGGACTCAACTTCTGAGGTCATCAGCCCCCTACCGACGCGCAAGTCGCCGAAGTGGCGTCAAATCGAAAGACTTGCACCAGGCGAACGGTCTACCCGACGGGAGGCCCTCGTCACACAAATAAAAAATAAAAAAAAATCAGTCCCCTAGAACTTAGAACTACTTAAACCTAACTAACCTAAGGACATCACACACATCCATGCCCGAGGCAGGATTCGAACCTGCGACCGTAGCGGTCTCGCGGTTCCAGACTATAGCGCCTAGAACCGCACGGCCACTCTGGCCGGCGCTCCATTAACACTCATTCTTTCTTTCACCAGTTGATGTGCTTGAAAACTCCCTTCAAGACTGCTGCAAATAATACTGGTGACTTTGAATACCCTTCCTTAAAGCACTGAAACCTTCGAATCGTTAAAAAAACTGTTATTTTAGTTCTTTGCCAATCGTTGGTTTGAAGACTTTCCACACCAATCCAGACAAATTCAGTTACGATTTTCCTCCCTCGTTCCACGCACATGCAGAGAGAGAGAGAGAGAGAGAGAGAGAGAGAGAGAGAGAAGTAATGGAAAGGGGGAAAGTATAAAAACAAGCTCAACAAAATTTACACCTTACGCGAACAGGTGGCGTATACGACTCAGATAAATAACGCTACGTTGCGCAGATAGGAATGGCATTCGGCCGAAGAAGTACTTCCGTGTTAAAAAAACAGGATAAGTCAGAATCCATTATGTGAGGACTTTGATAATACAAAACCGCAGCAAGAAGTGTTGTTTTTGTGCTATAAGACAGTTAACAATTTTAAGATTAGTAAGAAAAGACATAATTCTACGCACGTTTTTAAAAATGTACGAGCGTTCGGAGATGCCAAAAGTTAACCTCCAGCTTATTTTACGAAGCAACCAATAAATTCCAGAACACTTAGCCACCGGTTCTACCAATTGCCTGTCATCTTCACGACCCTGACAACTTCCAAACCAGTTAATTTACTGGTACTTAGCGGTTGCCATTACAACTATTTAACTGCAGATTAACGTTATCCTTCTGCTCGGCTGGCAAAGTCCCTTAACAATTATTACCGTATACTTTTAATGCGGCAGTATCTCCCATTGATCAAGTATGGTGTTTATCGTTAGAAGGACTAGCACTAATACCAATCTCCCTCACCTCCCTCATAAAAGCTGCAGTCACCAACGGGAGTCATACGTCCATATTTCTCCTTCCACACCGACTACCTTTAATACAATTAACTCCTTCTTATTTCTGCAAGTATCCGTGAATTGTCAACTGACATCCTGCTTTAAACGGTTATCTGGAATTCTACTTTGCTTTCAGAGCACGTTAGTCATTATGAAACTTTCCGTTCTATGCCTATATTCAACGCCTTATTTGAGTCTTATCTATTAGATCGTAAATGAGTACTTTCTTCACTGAATGTTAATTACGTGTGACGAAATCGTAGAAAAACAAAATAAAGACCAGTTACGAACAAACCTGTTTTTAAAAAACTGTAAGATATCAACTGGTTTAATATTGATGTGTTATTTTCTCCAAGGGCAGAATGCAGAATTTTACCATGGATGGTGAATCATGTATGTTGCTAGGGCAGAGTACTGAATCTACGTTAGACACTGATGCCTTAGTGTATAGTCAGACTGCAATCTGACTTGTTACAGATGGCACATTGATCTATGGGAAAATTAACCCATAAAAACTGTAGTTATATCCAGTTATATCTTGGTAAAAAACACTGAATCATTGTTTCCTCACCTGGCGAAGTTACCAACTCAGGGTTTGAATGAAGTTTTCTGAGGGGCCAAAACAAAAGGGTCTGTTTGTGTTGTCCCGTACCTAAATTATTTTTAAAATATCAATACTTTTATCAATATTCCTTAAGACTGTAATACTGATTACTTAAGTTACTAATAATTACATATTTTTTACATAATAGCTTAGCACGTCACACAGTGTAGTGGAGGTTACAGCTTGTGAAACATATGTGTGAACTTTATCTTCGTCACATATTCCACCCACCACACACACACACACACACACACACACACACACACACACATACACATACACATTTCGTAGCATGCATCTGTTACAGCAAAATTGACATATGTACGTCTCATATGCTAAAATATGAAAATGCCTTCTCCATGTTATAGGTAGCTCCCGCAATCAACCAGAGATTTCTTTAATATTCACTTCGCAACAAATCAATATACTGCTTAGCAGAACAATACAGTAGTAACTAAGTAATGGATACTACGTTGCTATAGGGCACACACAGTACACAGTATTATCATCATCATCATCATTGTTATTATTAGTGGCAGGGGTGATACGCAAAGCATTAGCAGCATGAGGTCTTCAAAGTTCTTACAGTTCAGAAGTGAAGAGTCCAGCGGCGTTTAATTTGGTTCATTTTAAACGCGGGTTCAAGGAGAGGGTGAAGCACGTGTCGCTAGGGAAAGGGGTGGGTGCAGTGTAACCATGCTCTGTAACAAGTGCGTTCCTTCAAAGTGGATAGTTAGCTTTCTTTACTTAGAAGGTGGTGTTGGTAGCACTTGCGATATACTAAAATCTCCTTCATTGTTCTATAAAAAAATGTAGTCAGAGATAAGCCCTACCAATTGTCTTAATGACTCATTAGTTTGTTGTTCAATAAAGCACCTAAAAACTGAAAATCATTTATCTTTCATAATGTTACAAATAAAAGTGTTTAAAGAAAGTTAGCTTTCATTCCAACGTTTAGTTAGGCGCTAATGCTGGCGATAGTAGAGAGAGAAAGAAAGGAGGAGGGAACGGGGGAAGTATTAGCGAACATCTGATTGCACTCAGGGGTAAAGGCGTCAGGAAGGTTCGGGACCACTGTACTATATCATAAAAAGTGTCTGGATACCTATTAGTGAACATTAATATTCAGTGTAGCCAACCTTCGTTTTATAACTCTGCTGCGGACAGTCTCAATAAGCTGGCTGAATGTTGGTGCAAGAATGACAACACATTCTTCCTCAAGAACAGTAACCGGAGAAGGTATTGATGTTGCACGATGGAGCGAAGTCTACGTTCTAGCTCATGTGAAAGGTTTTAAATTGGGTGCAGGTCGGGACTGTGAGCAGGCCAATCCATTTCAAGATTGTTACTCACCACGAACCATTAACTCAAAAATGCTGCTTTATGACAAGGTGCATTGTCATGCTGATACAAAAAACAAAATCTTTGCCTCCGATCTATTCATCTACTGTACGCAGTTCACAGTGCTGTAAAATCTGATCACATCGCCGACCGCTGTGGCCGAGCGGTTCTAGGCGCTACAGTCTGCCTCGGGCATGGATGTGTGTGATGTCCTTAGGTTAGTTAGGTTTACGTAGTTGTAAGTTCTAGGGGACTGATGACCTCAGGAGTTAAGTCCCATAGTACTCAAAGCCATTTTTTTGTGATCACATCGTTTCTCATTTTGAGTTTTCTCAAGTTCGATAAGGGGACCATACACTAATCACGAAAAACACCCCGCACCGTAATACCACCTCCTCAGTGCTTCAGTGTTGGCACTATTGGTGATGGCAGCTAACATTCTCGGGCATGCGCCAAACCCAAACCCTTCCACCGGGATGACACAGGATACAGCGCAATTAATCATTCCAAATCACTCCTATCATCCACTGCCCACAAGCGTCGTTCTTTGCACTACATAAACGATAAACGTCGCTTACACTATGTGATCAAAAGTACCCGGTAAAAGAGATGCCTTGCCCATTAAAAGAGATCGGGAATGGCAGGGCCTCTCCTTTCACCACATAACGTGGATTGTGCTCACAACTGCCCTGTTAGTATGACTTTCCTTTATCTAGAAGGGAAGACTGGAGTTGAATTTCATACAGATCACCACACACAAGAGTCGTCGGCGCATCAGAATGGAATAGAGCCTGGCCCAGGGATCGTATATCTGACTGCATAAAGAATTTCCATCACGATCAAACAAAAACTACTTATTGGATTTACTATTACTTTTATCATCTTAAGAGGAGCATTTTCAGTAGGGGGCCTTGCAGTGCTTGCATTTCCTTGATATCTCTATAAATGGGGTTAACACTTTTCATTGAAAGTCGAATTAAAAGCACAACAATTTATTATAAATCGAAATTACACTTATACAAACGAAGTATAATTATTGAGTATACATATTTTGTTACCTATGGACGTTAATACAAGACTGGGTGTCATAGGGGGATATGGCCTAAATTCAGCAGTCGCCCGCAATAGTAGCGTTCGAAAAGGACAAGGAAAGGTTGGAGCTGACCATTCAGAAAAGAATTTACTCTAATTATTGAAAGGCAAGAGACGGGATTCAATAACTAATACGTAAATATATTGAAAAGGCAAACTATGAACTACTTGTGGATGCACGTTATGAAAGCGGCCTCCCGTCCGTAAACTAACAAAATTCACGAAACTCATTCTGCAACACCTTGTTTTATTAATACAAATAGCAAGAAACGCGGGCCATGCTACTTCTGGCTCAATTTAGATATCATGTGTTCACACGTGGGCGACAAAGAAGGGAAAACCTAACACACAAAGGCCGTTGTAAAATGTTCACTAATATCACGGAGTATTGGAGAAGGAAAGACATTCGCTGAAGGCGAAGTAGTTACGAGGGTGGCTGAATTATACCGAACGTGGTGGCTGAGAGTCCCACATATGTTTTGCATACTGCAACCGACCAAGCTCTGACGCCAAGTCCAAGAACAAAATTGCAAAATAAGGAAGAAATAAAAGCAATGAGGCGCAAATCCTCCGGAAATTAAAGATCAGTTTTTTTTTTTTTTTCGTCATCAGTCTACTGACTGGTTTGATGCGGCCCGCAACGAATTCCTTTCCTGTGCTAACCTCTTCATCTCAGAGTAGCAACTGCAACCTACGTCCTCAATTATTTGCTTGACGTATTCCAATCTCTGTCTTCCTCTACAGTTTTTTCCCTCTACAGCTCCCTCTAGTACCATGAAAGTCATTCCCTCATGTCCTATCAGTGTTTTCCACATATTCCTTTCCTCTCCGACTCTGCGTAGAACCTCCTCATTCCTTACCTTATCAGTCCACCTAATTTTCAACATTCGTCTATAGCACCACACCTCAAATGCTTCGATTCTCTTCTGTTCCGGTTTTCCCACAGTCCATGTTTCACTACCATACAATCCTGTACTACAGACGTACATCCTCAGAAATTTCTTCCTCAAACTAAGGCCGGTATTTGATATTAGTAGACCTCTCTTGGCCAGAAATGCCTTTTTTGCCATTGCGAGTCTGCTTTTGATGTCCTCCCTGCTCCGTCTGTCATTGGTTATTTTGCTGCCTAGGTAGCAGAATTCCTTAACTTCATTGACTTCGTGACTATCAATCCTGATGTTAAGTTTCTCGCTGTTCTCATTTCTACTACTTCTCATTACCTTCGTCTTTCTCCGATTTACTCTTAAACCATACTGTGTACTCATTAGACTGTTCATTCCGTTCAGCAGATCGTTTAATACTTCTTCACTTTCACTCAGGATAGCAATGTCATCAGCGAATCGTATCATTGATATTCTTTCACCTTGTATTTTAATTGCACTCCTGAACCTTTCTTTAATTTCCATCATTGCTTCTTCGATGTACAGATTGAAGAGTAGGGGCGAAAGGCTACAGCCTTGTCTTACACCCTTCTTAATACGAGCACTTCGTTCTTGATCGTCCACTCTTATTATTCCCTCTTGGTTGTTGTACATATTGTATATGACCCGTCTCTCCCTATAGCTTACCCCTACTTTTTTTAGAATCTCGAACTGCTTGCACCATTTTATATTGTCGAACGCTTTTTCCAGGTCGACAAATCCTATGAAAGTGTCTTGATTTTTCTTTAGCCTTGCTTCCATTATTAGCCGTAATGTCAGAATTGCCTCTCTCGTCCCTTTACTTTTCCTAAAGCCAAACTCATCGTCACCTAGCGCATTCTCAATTTTCTTTCCCATTCTTCTGTATATTATTCTTGTAAGCAGCTTCGATGCATGAGCTGTTAAGCTGATTGTGCGATAATTCTCGCACTTGTCAGCTCTTGCCGTCTTCGGAATTGTGTGGATGATGCTTTTCCGAAAGTCAGATGGTATATCGCCAGACTCATATATTCTACACACCAACGTGAATAGTCGTTTTGTTGCCACTTCCCCCAATGATTTTAGAAATTCTGATGGAATGCTATCTATCCCTTCTGCCTTATTTGACCGTAAGTCCTCCAAAGCTCTTTTAAATTCTGATTCTAATACTGGATCCCCTATCTCTTCTAAATTGACTCCTGTTTCTTCTTCTATCACATCAGACAAATCTTCACCCTCATAGAGGCTTTCAATGTATTCTTTCCACCTATCTGCTCTCTCCTCTGCATTTAACAGTGGAATTCCCGTTGCACTCTTAATGTTACCACCGTTGCTTTTAATGTCACCAAAGGTTGTTTTGACTTTCCTGTATGCTGAGTCTGTCCTTCCGACAATCATATCTTTTTCGATGTCTTCACATTTTTCCTGCAGACATTTCGTCTTAGCTTCCCTGCACTTCCTATTTATTTCATTCCTCAGCGACTTGTATTTCTGTATTCCTGATTTTCCCGGAACATGTTTGTACTTCCCCCTTTCATCAATCAACTGAAGTATTTCTTCTGTTACCCGTGGTTTCTTCGCAGCTACCTTCTTTGTACCTATGTTTTCCTTCCCAACTTCTGTGATGGCCCTTTTTAGAGATGTCCATTCCTCTTCAACTGTATTGCCTACTGTGCTATTCCTTATTACTGTATCTATAGCGTTAGAGAACTTCAAACGTATCTCGTCACTCCTTAGTACTTCCGTATTCCACTTCTTTGCGTATTGATTCTTCCTGACTAATGCCTTGAACTTCAGCTTACTCTTCATCACTACTACATTGTGATCTGAGTCTATACCTGCTCCTGGGTACGCCTTACAATCCAGTATCTGATTTCGGAATCTCTGTCTGACCATGATGTAATCTAATTGAAATCTTCCCGTATCTCCCGGCCTTTTCCAAGTATATCTCCTCCTCTTGTGATTCTTGAACAGGGTATTCGCTATTACTAGCTGAAACTTGTTACAGAACTCAATTAGTCTTTCTCCTATTTCATTCCTTGTCCCAAGCCCGTATTCTCCTGTAACCTTTTCTTCTAGTTCTTCCCCTACACCTGCATTCCAGTCGCCCATGACTATTAGATTTTCGTCCCCCTTTACATACTGCATTACCCTTTCAATATCCTCATACACTTTCTCTATCTGTTCATCTTCAGCTTGCGACGCCGGCATGTATACCTGAACTAGCGATGTCGGTGTTGGTCTGCTGTCGATTCTGATTAGAACAACCCAGTCACTGAACTGTTCACAGTAACACACCCTCTGCCCTACCTTCCTATTCATAACGAATCCCACACCTGTTATACCATTTTCTGCTGCTGTTGATATTACCCGATACTCATCTGACCAGAAATCCTTGTCTTCCTTCCACTTCACTTCACTGACCCCTACTATATCTAGATTGAGCCTTTGCATTTCCCTTTTCAGATTTTCTAGTTTCCCTACCACGTTCAAGCTTCTGACATTCCACGCCCCGACTCGTAGAACGTTATCCATTCGTTGATTATTCAATCTTTTTCTCATGGTAACCTCCCCCTTGGCAGATCCGAATGGGGGACTATTCCGGAATCTTTTGCCAATGGAGAGATCATCATGACACTTCTTCAATTACAGGCCACATGTCCTGTGGATACACGTTACGTGTCTTTAATGCAGTGGTTTCCATTGCCTTCTGCATCCTCATGTCGTTGATCATTGCTGATTCTTCCGCCTTCAGGGGCAATTTCCCACCCCTAGGACAAGAGAGTGCCCTGAACCTCTATCCGCTCCTCCGCCCTCTTTGACAAGGCCGTTGGCAGAATGAGGCTGACTTCTTATGCCGGAAGTCTTCGGCCGCCAATGCTGATTATGTATCAAAATTTAGGCAGTGGCAGGGATCGAACCCGGGACCGAAGACGTTTTTGATTATGAATCGAAGACGCTACTCCTAGACCACGGGTACCTTAAGATCACCTAACACTTTAATATGTATTCGACACTCAATCCACTTCTGAACCTAGCAAGAGCACGCATGCTTACCAGCTTGCAACCGTCTTCTCCCGGATCTCGCCACCGACTCCCCACGACTGCTAACCACTAACTGCCGTTGCTCCAGCGGAGCCGGGCCTTGTGGGGGTGGGAATTGGCGCACTTTTCGCCGGCCGATCAGGGGGCACGGATCTGTCGCCGAACTAGCTGCCGTTCAAGCAGACATTCCTGACTTGGCGGAATTACTCGTGAATGGATAGAATTTAGTCAGCGAGGCCTCTTTTCAGAGCCAAACGTGCAGGAGAAAGTGAGTCTTAGATTGTTACTACTACTTAGAATAATAAGAAGTCGTTCAAATTACCGGCCCATGCTTCCAAGCTAAAAGGTCAGCGCGGGAAAAGGAAAGCCAACATGGCTAGCTGATGGAGACTGCTGAATATGGAAATAAAATAAAAGTACCTTGTTCCAATCCTCTCTCCGGTTTCATTATGCTGTCATACTGAAAAATCAGCAGAATGACAGGCATGCTATTGCCGTATTAGTAATGATAATAAGATGACTGCAATATAGTAAATCGTAAATAAATGAAATAAGTGCAAGGTAGATGCACGTCTTTCACCGGACACCCCCAAAAACATACGTTTTTCATATTACGTGCATTGCGCTGCCACCTACTGCCAGGTACCCTACTCAATATCAGCGACCTCAGTAGTCATTACACAACGTGAAAGAGCAGAATGGGGCGCTCCGCGGAACTCACGGACTTCGAAAGTGATCAGGTCTTATTCACCTGCATCTATTGTCTACAAGACATCGTGCACTAATGGAGCAAACTGCGTTCTACACGAGTACCTTTTCCCTGATTCCGTGCTGAGTCTTTGAGAGAAACGTGTTTACTTCCAGGCACGTCATCGCGTTCGGTGGTGTCCACTTTGTGCCATTCGGAGACGGCAAACAGATCGAATGGCAATTTCGAGGCGCCACTCTTTCTGTTCCAAAACCTAATAACCACCCACAAATTACAGCCATTAATCTCAGGATAGAACATCAATAGCGTTTCGTCTTGGCCCTGGGCAATACACCGCTTGACAACACGAACAGAGACATCGTTGGAGAGGAATAACCACAAGTAGTGATCCACAACGTGAAACATAGTACATTCGTAACAGCCGGCCGCTGTGGTAGAGCGGCTCAAGGCGCTTCAGTTCGGAACCACGCGGCTGCTACGGTCGCAAGTTCGAATCTTGCCTCTGGCATGAATGTGTGTGATGTCCTTAGGTTAGTTAGGTTTCCAGAATGAGATTTTCACTCTGCAGCCGAGTGTGCGCTGATATGAAACTTCCTGGCAGATTAAAACTGTGTGCCCCACCGAGACTCGAACTCGGGACCTTTGCCTTTCGCGGGCAAGTGCTCTACCATCTGAGCTACCGAAGCACGACTCACGCCCGGTACTCACAGCTTTACTTCTGGCACAGCTGTGAGTACCCGGCGTGAGTCGTGCTTCGGTAGCTCAGATGGTAGAGCACTTGCCCGCGAAAGGCAAAGGTCCCGAGTTCGAGTCTCGGTCGGGCACACAGTTTTAATCTGCCAGGAGGTTTCTTAGTTAGGTTTACTTATTCCTAATTTATAGGGGACTGATCACCTCAGATGTTAAGTCCCATAGAGCTTAGAGCCATTTGAACCATTTTTAACATACGTATTAGAGGTGGAGTGGTATATTTACAACGAAAGATGTTGCAGATTCCAACACATGGGAAAGCAGGATAAGAGACACAAATAACTTTGAAGTTTGCGACAGATCAGACTTCCAACATAGAGACAGATATCGAACTCTCAGTGAGGAACATGCCCTTCTCGGGCAATAATGCAGATTTTCCACCCGTTATTCGTGCTGGGTGCCTAACTATTGAGGATTTCTTGGGACACGTTCTCCGATTCCTTTCTCAAGGCAGTTTTCAGTTCCCGAACGGTTCGTAGAGGCGAGGGCGCTGATGACCTTGATGATTAGTGCTCTCAACCGTAAACCATCATCATCAGGGAAGGGGTGTTTATTGTGGAAAACGTCCGCCAAAAGTATCCCAGGCATGCTCCATAGAGTTTAGATCTGGGAAGAACGCTTTCCATTCCATACGTTCAATATCAACATTCCAGGGTGTGCATCGCACAGGTTCTTTATCCTCTGCCCTTCAAACCGCTACCCTTCGTTCGACTTTCGACCCAATGTATCTGCAGATGAGTGCGTATTAATGGTTAACCTTAACGAGACGTACGCAAACGTCGCAGTATCCAGATCCTGGGACAACTCACTTTAGTGAAAACTAACCCTTATGCAGAGATGGCAGTAGACCTTTTGAGATGGCAATAATGGACGTGTGGGAGTGGAGGGGATCCACCTCACGAAAAAAAGAAGAAGAAGAAGAAATCAAGTTGTCTGACACCTAAGCGGTCCAATGTCACCCATAAAGAGAAAGTCGGGACCTAACACACCCCTATTCAGACGGACGTTATCCCGAATAATCCCTCTGCAGTACGGCTGTGCTATAACGGTAACATGCGCAAAGATATGCAACGGTGTTCGGGCATTGTACGTCGGTCCACACCATAACGCTGATGCCGTACGAATGATGTTCATAAACGTCCTGTGGTGTGTAAAGTGTTCCTCTCTCTCTCTCTCTCTCTCTCTCTCTCAGTCTCTCTCTCCACGCTGATGGCCGCTGTGGCATTTGCCACAGTGGAGTGGGATTCGTCGGAGAACATCAATCCGAACTACTGTTGCTGACCACAACCAACTTGTTCCCTGCAGCAACGAACACTATCTCGACCATCTTGTAGTTCATATAGGATGCATACAACAGGCTTCCGATCGTACAAACGAGCCTGAATTAATGGCTGTGAAATGGTTCTGGTTCAAATGGTTCAAATGGCTCTGAGCACTATGGGACTCAACTGCTGTGGTCATAAGTCCCCTAGAACTTAGAACTACTTAAACCTAACTAACCTAAGGACAGCACACAACACCCAGCCATCACGAGGCAGAGAAAATCCCTGACCCCGCCGGGAATCGAACCCGGGAACCCGGGCGTGGGAAGCGAGAACGCTACCGCACGACCACGAGATGCGGGCAAAATGGTTCTGGCAGAGACTCTTCTAACTGTAGCGGTTGTAACGCTTGCAGCGATCTGCCGAGATGTCCGTTCCTTTTCACCGCTAAGGCTAGGTATCGATCCTCTTTCTGTATGGTGTTCCGTCTACGACCACCAGCATGCTTTCACACAGCATATCCACATCCAGCTGTATTTTTTAATCGCGATGTGTCCCTTTTAGACACACGCGTTACTGTAGTCACAGGGGCTTCGAGCCGTCCAACTCCTCGTCCACGATCGTACGCAAGCAGATGACGTGTTGCAGACATGTTGCCGTACGACACGGAATGTCACGCTAATCGGTTCCACAACAACCTTCATCACACACAGTACTGCATAAACTGTCGAATCCATACTCAGCGTTTGTACACTGGCTTCGTTGTAGTTAACGCGTCCCGCACTCTACATGTTTGACGATCATTGCGTGGGTGTTCCGAAGCATCACAACATTTTTACGAACATGCCGGCCGTGGTGGCCGAGCGGTTCTAGGCGCTTCAGTCTGGAGTCGCACTGCTGCTAAGGTCGCAAGTTCGAATCCTGCCTCGGGCATGTATGTGTGTGATGTCCTTAGGTTGGTTAGGTTTAAGTAGTTCTAAGTTCTAGGGGACTAATGACCTCAGATGTTAAGTCCCAAAGCGCTCAGAGCCATTTTTTACGAATTTTTTTTAAAGTTCCGAGGAAAGTAGAATGAGGTAGCTGGTAGCACACTTTTCAGTTGGTCTTTTAAATAAACAGGAACAAATTAGCAGTTTTTGTGCTCCGATAGGAGCATTTTCCGCTGGTACTGAGATAAGTACACTACTGGACATTACAATTGCTACACCACGAAGATGACGTGCTACAGACGCATAAATTTAACCAACGGGAGGAAGGTGCTGTGATATGCAAATGGCCGGCCGCGGTGGTCTAGCGGTTAAGGCGCTCAGTCCGGAACCGCGCGACTGCTACGGTCGCAGGTTCGAATCCTGCCTCGGGCATGGATGTGTGTGATGTCCTTAGGTTAGTTAGGTTTAAGTAGTTCTAAGTTCTAGGGGACTGATGACCACAGATGTTAAGTCCCATAGTGCTCAGAGCCATTTGAACCATTTGATATGCAAATGATTAGCTTTTCACAGCATTCACACAAGGTTGGCGCCGGTGGCGACACCTACAACGTGCTGACATGAGGAAAGTTTCCAACCGATTTCTCATACACAAAAACAGTAGTTGACCGGCGTTGCCTGGTGAAACGTTGTTGTGATGCCTCATGTGAGGAGGTGAAATGCGTACCATCACGTTTCTGACTTTGATAAATGTCGGATTGTAGCCTATCGCGATTGCGGTTTATCGTATCGCGACAATGCTGCTCGCGTTGGTCGAGATCCGATGACTGTTAGCAGAATATGGAATCGGTGAGTTCATGAGGGTAATTCGGAACGCCGTGCTGGATCCCAACGGCCTCGTATCACTAGCAGTCGACATGACAGGCATCTTATCCGCATCGCTGTAACGGATCGTGATGCCACGTCTCGATCAACAGATGGGGGCGTTTGCAAGACAACAATCATTTACACGAAGATTCCGACGACGTTTGCACCAGCACGGACTATCAGCTCGGGGACCACGGCTGCGGTTACCGTTAACGCTGCATCACAGACAAGAGCGCCTGCGATGCTGTACTCAACGACGAACCTGGCTGCATGAATGGAAAAAGGTCATTTTTTCGGATGAATCCAGTTTCTGCTTACGGCATCGTGATGGTCGCATCCGTGTTTGGCGACATCGCGGTGAACGCGCATTGGAAGCGTGTATTCGTCATCGCCATACTGGTGTATCAGTCGGCGTGATGGTATGGGATGCCATGCGTTACACGTCTCGGTCACCTCTTGTTCGCACTGACGGCACTTTGAACAGTGGACGTTACATTTCAGACGTGTTACGACCGTGGCTCTACTCTTCATTCGATCCCTGCGAAACCCTACATTTCAGCTGTATACTGCACGACCGCATGTTGCAGTTACTGTACAGGCCTTTCTGGATACAGAAACTGTTCGACCGCTGCCCTGGCCAGCAAATTCTCCAGATCTCTCACCAATTGAAAACGTCAGGTAATGGTGGCCGAGCAACTGGCTCGTCACAATACGCCAGTCACTACTCTTGATGAACTGTGATATCGTGTTGAAGCTGCATGGGCAGCTGTACCGGTACACACCATCCAAGCTCTGTTTGACTCAATGCCCAGGCGTATCAAGGCCGTTATTACGGCCATAGGTGGTTGTTCTGGGCACTGATTTCGCAGGATCTATGCACCCAAACTGCGTGAAAATGTTGATCACACGTCAGTTTTAGTATAATATATTTGTCCAATGAATACCCGTTCATCATCTGCATTTCTTCTTGGTGTGGCAATTTTAATGGCCAGTCGTGTATGTTTTCTGATCGTGGAGGGACAAAGCACAGTCCAGACGAATGGAATGCACAAGGCGTTTCGCGCGGCCGCAGCGCTGTTGTCGCAAGGAATGGCGGCTGACAAGCGAGCTCTACGAGTCGCAGGTCAGGCGCGGCCTGTCCGTGGCAGATAAGGCGTCCGGCGCTGGAGAGCGAGCCGTTGATGCGACGTGACGTACGCGTCAGCGCCGCAGATACGTCCACCGGACGAGCAGGCTACTACTTCTGGGACGGACTTAGACCGCGCGCCACAGCTGCGCCATCAGCGACCGCAAGTCTAAATCGTTCTTCCCCTCTGCGGCGTCGCACTGCACAAAAACGAACGTGCTGCGTTTTTCGAGATCGCGTTAGGAGCAGCTTGCGTCACGACATCTCGTTGGCAAGAAGCTTTTTACTGCCGCGTACACTAATCGAAAGCGAGAGCGTTACTCACACGTGGCGGCGCAGTCTGGAACGTTCGGAATGAAAGTAAAAATGATACACGGCTAGCTCTGCAGGAAATACGGACGCTGCCAGCTGCACACACTGGCGTTAAGTTCTGCGAAGTTATCCTATGTGGCATCGCTGTATAGAAGGGCATCGGTGTTCATCCTGAACCTTACAAACTGTTGCATTAATCAACTTTCTACGTGATTTGTACAACATTTGTCTTTTGAACAAGACTTATAAGGTTTTTGTATAAAAACTATCGGCTCTCAACCTTGAAAGGTCTCTGTTGGATTCCTTTCATGTTTAATTTCTTAAATCTGTTGCCATTTATGGAATAAATTGCTCTTCTAAATGTACTGTGGCCTTGTCTGCTACCCTCAAGCATGCAACTAGAACTACATATGCTCATTCATCCTCTCACACAAAAGGGAAGGGGGATGACAGTATATTATCATATACAGTATATAATAGAAACCGGATGTAGGTTCCGTATGAGACTGTGTGACATGAATTACATATAAGAATTACATATAAACTGTGCTTTAAAGTGTAGTAGTGTGACAGATCGTTCTTGTTTATGTGTAAAAGTAACACGTTCCACTGCTCAGTCTCCTCCCAGATAGTCAGAAACGCCACAGTACATTTAGAAGAGCAATTTATTCCATAAATGGCAACAGATTTAAGAAATTAAACATGAAAGCAATCCAACAGAGACCTTTCAACCTGTCGTTTCAATTTATAAGGGGCAGTGAAATGAAAACGAGGCAAATGAAATAAACTAATTAAAGTGCCTATTCCAGAATGAGATTTTCACTCTGCAGCTGAGTGTGCGCTGATATGAAACTTCCTGGCAGATTAAAACTATGTACCGGACCGAGACTCGAACTCGGGACCTTTGCCTTTCGCGGGCAAGTGCTCTACCAACTGAGCTGCCCAAGCACGACTCACGCCCCGTCCTCACAGCTTTACTTCTGCCAGTACCTCGTCTCCTACCTTCCAAACTGGCAGAAGTAAAGCTGTGAGGACGGGGCGTGAGTCGTGCTTGGGTAGCTCAGTTGGTAGAGCGCTTGCCCGCGAAAGGCAAAGGTCCCGAGTTCGAGTCTTGGTCCGGCACACAGTTTTAGTCTGCCAGGAAGTTTCAAAGTGCCTATTATTTCACAAATAATCACCAAAACTGTTAAGCGGGTTGTGCCTTCATGGAAAAATGTTTACGGCTGTACACGGGCGGCGCCGAGTAGCCGCGCTGTTAGAGACGTCATGTCACGGATTGCTCGGCCCCTCCCGCTGGAAGTTCGAGTCCTCCCTCGGGCATTGGTGTGTGTGTGTGTGTGTGTTTTTCTTAGAATAAGTTAGTTTAAGTAGTGTGTAAGTCTAGGGACCGATGACCTCAGCCGTTTGGTACCTTAGGATTTCACACACATTTGAACAGCTGTTCACGGAAACGTGATTGACCCCAGGCCTCCACCTCTTCATCTGAAGCAAATGGACTTTCATGAATGTCTTTCTCCAGGGTTCCAGAAATAAGGAAATCACATGGGTAGAGGATCTAACGGTACGCTGGACGTGTAAGGGCCTTACAGCGAGACTTCTGCGCCGTCGTCGAAACACCCCTGACAACATTTTGTTGCAGTATCATGCCCGCTCACGTGTTTCCAAGGTTGCTTCGACTACTCTGTAGAAGTTTCGCTGAAAGGCCCTTGCACGTCCACCATAACGATTTCTTCCCATGCGATTTCTACAGTGTCAGAGTCCAGAAGAAAGAAATTGGTGGTCGTTGATTTTCTTCTGACGAATTTGTGAACGCCTGGGTGCAATCATGAGTCCATAGACAACAGCGTACATGAAACTTTCTGGTATATTAAAACTGTGTGCCGGACCGAGACTCGAACGCGGAACCTTTTCCTTTCAAGGGCAAGTGCTGTACCAACTAAGCTACTCAAGCATGACTCACGACGCGCCTCACAGCCTCAAATCTGCCAATACCTCGTCTCCTACCTTCGAAACTTCACAGAAGCTCTTCTGCGAAACTTGCAGAGGTAGCACTCCTGGAAGAAACTATATTGGAGAGATATGGCTCAGGACTCAGCCACAGCCTGAGGAATGTTTCCAGAATGCAGCGCAGTGACACTTTAACTGAAAGGCGAAGGTTCCGAGTCCGAGTCTGGGTAGGGCACACAGTTTTAATCTGCCAGGAAGTTTCAAATCAGCGCACACTCCGCTGCAGAGTGAAAATCTCATTCTCGAAACATCCCCCAGGCTGTGGCTAAACCATGTCTCCGCAGTATCCTTTCTTTCAGGAGTGCTAGTTCTGCAAGGTTCGCAGGAGAGCTTCTGTGAAGTTTGGAAGGTAGGAGACGAGGTACTGGCAGAAGTAAAGCTGTGAGTACTGAGCGTGAGTCGTGCTTCGGTAGCTCAGTTGGTAGAGCACTTGCCCGCGAAAGGCGAAGGTCCCGATTTCGAGTCTCGGTCCGGCACACAGTTTTAATCTGCCAGGAAGTTTCAAATCAGCGCACACTCCGCTGCAGAGTGAAAATCTCATTCTCGAAACGTCCCCCAGGCTGTGGCTAAACCATGTCTCCGCAATATCCTATCTTTCAGGAGTGCTAGTTCTGCAAGGTTCGCAGGAGAGCTTCTGTAAAGTTTGGAAGCTAGTAACACTGCGCTCGGGCGCACGATACTCTTTAAAGCCTGTACTATGGTAAGTTGACGGGCTTCACCTTATAAGAAAGGATTTTGGTATATATGTTGACCGCGTGTACCTGCATGGAGGCAAAATCAGACTTTCACCCACTCAGTAACAACAATGATACGTCAAGCAAGTCTGAAGTGCAACTAGACGTTAGGACGGACAAGAAACAACACAGCAGATGCTACCAATTTGTTAATAATACGGTCGCCAGCCTAATTAGGCATTAATTGAGTTTCTTCCCTACACAATTTGAGATACGTGCATGCAAAACACCACGTAATAACACTGTATAATATGGTAAATTTTAGAACCAGAAAATCTACTGAACTGATAATTTCGGTACTAATTTGGATAAACCATAAATACACAACATTACACTATAATGTTTACTACAAACTTCGTACTGTCTATTGATCTGATTAAAATCGGGCATAGGTTACCCTAGAAATAGCACTTTCGAAACACACATACAATGTCAATTTTGAAAAAGGTAAAACACTGATAAATTTTGGTTTTATATTGACTTTAACTTTGCTGGTCAAATCAGTTCAGTACACTTCAGAATTCAAATGAATAGAAAAGAAAATGTGGGGGGGGGGGGGGGGGGGAACCCTGAAACTGTTATGATCACTGTATTGAAAATTTTGATTATTGAAATCATTAAGCACTCAAGATTTCCAATATATGAGTTACTACTCTTTTTGTCTTATTTCCTGCTCATTTAACTACCTTTATTTCTGCCTCAAAATAATTAAACTTCATTACTAATTCAATTTCAAAATTATCTTCCAACTTTGTCAGACCTTTGTTATTTACCTATATATTCATTAACAACAAAGTTCTTTAAACATAATTCTAACATAGCTAGATCTGCAGGTAATTATTATTAACATAAACTTTAAATCTTCATTTCGGGACACTCGGATTGCACAACATGTGGAAAGGACCCTGTCTAGGTTAGTTGTGAGGATAATTAACTGATAGGACAGTTCTGGTAAAATTTAAGTTGTTATTGAACAGTATGGAACAAAAGTAACACTGTTCCACACGAATACAGTACTATAAGTTTCAACCTGTTTGTATCGATGTGGCGGTTGGGGGGCGACGAGATGGCGAGGCTCAGAGCACACATACAATCACAGCAATGGCTCTTGATGGCCGGCCGAAGTGGCCGTGCGGTTAAAGGCGCTGCAGTCTGGAACCGCAAGACCGCTACGGTCGCAGGTTCGAATCCTGCCTCGGGCATGGATGTTTGTGATGTCCTTAGGTTAGTTAGGTTTAACTAGTTCTAAGTTCTAGGGGACTAATGACCTCAGCAGTTGAGTCCCATAGTGCTCAGAGCCATTTGAACCATTTGGCTCTTGATGTATTGGCACTTTGCTTCTTCTTAGCGTCGCAATACTTTTCCGTTTAGGGCCTATGGAATATTGCCATGCTGTATAGGCGTCGGAAACGGCACATCCGAGACTTAACGAAATTACGTTTTCCAGGAGAGCCTCCTCGATCCAGAACGTGTTTCTCAGACCGATGCCCAACTCCGTCTACCACTGCTGAGCCCGTTATGCCGTACCGCGCCCGTGTGCATTTTCCCGCGCTCGCTTGCCATCCACCTTTTACCGTTCCCCTACAGACAGGGTATTCACCTGAGGTTTTGCATTCTACATATCCTAATACATTGCCTACGTATGGACCAGGCGCACAATTACCACTTTAACATCTTACAACAGTTTCAACATTTCTTACATTTCAATTCTGTTATAATATTGCTTGCAATTTGACATAAACATTAATATTCACATCGAAAATTGTTTACAGTTCCTTTGACATAATGGCATGAAACAAAAAAGAAATGAAATCAGAACATCGATTATACTAATTTATCGAAAATCAGATGAAAAAATTATTATATGTACAATAGTATAGCGTTGGTGTTGTTACAAGGTGGAGACGAGATACTGGTAGAAGTAAAGCTGTGAGACCGGGCGTGAGTCGTGCTTCGGTAGCTCAGATGGTAGAGCACTTGCCCGCGAAAGGCAAAGGTCCCGAGATCGAGTCTCGGTCGGGCACACAGTTTTAATCTGCCAGGAAGTTTCAGAAATCAGTCTTATTATGGGGCCGTTCCGAGGAATGAGGTCCCAGCTTGTAGCTGGTTCCTCACGACGGAACGATAAACAGTCGCTGCCAGACGCAGCCAGGAATGAATGAGAGACGTCAGCGAAGACAAGGCCTCATGAAGTTCCATACACCACCGCTGCTGGAAGACTACTTACGCCAAAGCGCAACGCCACCCACTCTTTGGTGGCCGACTATGACAAGAACATGATCATGGAAAATTACCGGTAGAGCCTGTTACCTAACGTTACACATACAGCTGTTACGGTCTTACCCTCGGTTTACCTTTGCACTTGGTTTCTAAAGATATAAAAAATTTCGAAACGCGTCATGCATACTTTGTCATCAAAAAAGTCATTGTTCATCTGCTGTATAACTTTTTGTCTAACTACAAATATGCCCACGTTAACGGTACTTGCTCACCCGATGCAAATTAATATTACGGTTATTACCCATCGATTTAAGTGTGCTTGGTGATCTATGGGCTAGAGCACTCTGGTCGTGGAAGTACCCGGGAATTTTGCTAGTTCCAGACTCTCCAGGTCCACTCAGCTCGCTATGAAATAGAGTACCGGGAATCTTTCCAGGGGATACAACGCGGCTAGGTCGATGGACTCGTCATCCTGCCACTCCCAGTGCAGCGGCGAACGAAAGGTCAGAAGCCGATTGACGGGTTGAGTGCCACAGACGTTGTCATTGATAATTTCTGACATCAGTCATCTTTGGTTGCGTGGTGGTGCTAGTGTTCACCGTATGTGCATTTTGTCTTTCCGCATGTGCCGTCTTATGGTCCTCGGTCGACGTAGCCTTAGACAGCAATTTTTAGTTGCTTTTTGCCTTGAGAATGATGAAGTGTTCACCTGTCGACACATCGGCGGTTGTCCAGTAATTCACGGAGCTGCGTTCGGGTAAGTTGTTTGAACGTTTTACACACCGGCGGAAATTCCATTACAATGACCTGACTTCCATGGCAGCACCACATTCTACCAGCCTCCAGAGTGGCCCCATAGGGGCTTACCCTAACTGATGTGGGTGCGAAAGAAGCGATAGTAGGCTGTTAGTACCAGTAACCTCCCAAACCACGATTTTTTAAAGAAACGAATTCCTGTCTATGAAAGAGCGTCAGACATCTAATTACTTTACAAATGAGCTAATGTGTTCAACATTTGGCATTATCCCATGTAAGCGATAAAATGTTTAGAAGAGGTTTGAAAGTACGTTTCAACTTTGTCTGGAAGTCGCTAAGTGCTCTCAAATACTGGTTGAATATAGTATGGATAATTTGCACGTCGTGAGTTTCTCTACTTCAATAAACATACACATTTCGTAACTATAGTAACTGATTTATTGTGTCATATCTCTAACATAAGTTTTATCTCTTAATGAGTAGATGGCGACAGCATTTTATTTGTTTAAATTCGGCCAGTAACTGTGTAGATATTAAAACTCTGTTTTTGTTGCCTCTGGAAGTTGTGAGATAGGGAACTAACCTACAACCGTTATCGTGCCCCGGTTTAGCTGTTTCTGGCAGAGGTTGTTGTGTTAGAGCGCTGATCATTTTTCTCAGAAGGTTGACTAGTGAAAGCCCTGTCCCACTCCCTTATCCGGTGCACTTCTGTCCCTACGTTGCTTTACCCGGTTTTCTATCCCCACTTCGGGAACTGGAAGGGTGTGGAGTTCCATCCGCCACCTAGCCGTTACCTTCCTGCTAAACGTACACTATGTGATTAAAAGTATCCAGACACCACCAAAAACATACGGTTTTCATATTAGGTCCATTATGCTGTCATCTACTGCCACGTACTCCATTATCAGCGACCTCGTGAGAGAACAGAATGGGGCGCTCCACGGAACTCACGGACTCCGAACGTGGTCGGGTGATTGGGTGTCACTTGTGTCACACGTTTGTACGCGAGGTTTCCACACTCCTAAACATCCCTAGGGCCACTCTTTCCTATGTGATATTGAAGTGGAAACGTGAGGGGACACGTACAGCACATAAGCGTACAGGCCTACCTCGTCTTTTGACTGACACAGACCGCCGACAGTTGAAAAGGGTTGTAATGTGTAATAATCAGACATATATCTAGACCATCACACAGGAACTCCTAACTTCATCAGGATCCACTGCAAGTACTATGACAGTTAGGCGTGAGGTGAGAAAACTTGCATTTCATGGTCGAGCGGCTGCTCATAAGCCAAACATCTCGCCGGTAAAAGCCAAACGACACCTCGCTTGGTGTAAGGAGCGTAAACATTGAACGATTGAAAAGTGGAGAAACGTTGTGTGGAGTGACGAATCACGGTACACAATTTGGCGATACGTAGCAGAGTGTGGGTATGGCGAATGCCCGGTGAACGTCATCTGCCAGCGTGTGTAGTGCCGACAGTAACATTCGGAGGCGGTGGTGTTATAGCGTGGGCGTGATTTTCATGGAGACGGCTTGCAATCCCTATTGTTTTGGTCAGCACTATCACAACAGAGCACTACATTGATGTTTTAAGCACCTTCTTGCTTCCTGTTGTTGAAGAGCACTTCGGGGATGGCGATTGCAACTTTCAACACGATAATGCACGGCCTGTGGCGGAGTAGTTACACGACAATAACATCCCCGTAATGGACTGGCCTGCGCAGAGTCCTGACCTGAATCCTATAGAACACCTATGGTATGTTTTGGAACGCCGACTTCGTGGCAGAAATGACCGACCGACGTCGATACCTCTCCTCAGTGCAGCACCCCGTGGAGAAACCTTCCAGCACCTGATTGAACGTATGCCTGCGAAAGTGGGAGCTGTCATCAACGCTAAGGCTGGGCTAACACAATACTGAATTCCGGCAATAGCGATGGAGGGGATATGTAAGATATTTTCAGCGAGGTGTCCGGATGCTTTTGATCACACAGTGTAGCTGTCACAGCAATGGAGGCACTGAAGGACCAGTGCTGCTCCCTAGGAGCGGTGTAACCTACCAGCGAGACATCAGTCTTCTTGCCGCCAGCCGCGCAACGTTTTGAGCCGCCCTGTACACACGTTATTTGCTTTTAATTCGTCGCAGTCATGCTGCTCATTGCACGCGCATAATTGAAACAATTTTTGAGCATCCGTTTCGGCCGCAGAGCTGTGCCGTTGTTTAATCACGCGTACGTCCAAGTAAATCAGAGTGAGGCGGCGAGAAAGGGGGACGCAGCGGGAAATGAAAATAAGTCTGCCGCTACAGACGACGCTTTACGACTTGCATAAACAGCGCCGCGGGTAATTGCGGTGCGCCGGCCGACAAGTTGATTACAAAGCGGCCGCAGACAGATGGGGCTGATGAGAGACGCGACCGACCGCCGCCGCCGACTGCAGCGCCCCCACCCGCCACACCCCACCCCGCCTTGCACTTGGGCTGCACACCTTTCGCCACGCTTCCAATCACGGCTTGCCGGCTGAACGCGAGAAGCCAGCGCGTCTGGTACGGGGGTCACTCCAAAAGAAATGCACACATATACACTCCTGGAAATGGAAAAAAGAACACATTGACACCGGTGTGTCAGACCCACCATACTTGCTCCGGACACTGCGAGAGGGCTGTACAAGCAATGATCACACGCACGGCACAGCGGACACACCAGGAACCGCGGTGTTGGCCGTCGAATGGCGCTAGCTGCGCAGCATTTGTGCACCGCCACCGTCAGTGTCAGCCAGTTTGCCGTGGCATACGGAGCTCCATCGCAGTCTTTAACACTGGTAGCATGCCGCGACAGCGTGGACGTGAACCGTATGTGCAGTTGACGGACTTTGAGCGAGGGCGTATAGTGGGCATGCGGGAGGCCGGGTGGACGTACCGCCGAATTGCTCAACACGTGGGGCGTGAGGTCTCCACAGTACATCGATGTTGTCGCCAGTGGTCGGCGGAAGGTGCACGTGCCCGTCGGCTTGGGACCGGACCGCAGCGACGCACGGATGCACGCCAAGACCGTAGGATCCTACGCAGTGCCGTAGGCGACCGCACCGCCACTTCCCAGCAAATTAGGGACACTGTTGCTCCTGGGGTATCGGCGAGGACCATTCGGAACCGTCTCCATGAAGCTGGGCTACGGTCCCGCACACCGTTAGGCCGTCTTCCGCTCACGCCCCAACATCGTGCAGCCCGCCTCCAGTTTTGTCGCGACAGGCGTGAATGGAGGGACGAATGGAAACGTGTCGTCTTCAGCGATGAGAGTCGCTTCTGCCTTGGTGCCAATGATGGTCGTATGCGTGTTTGGCGCCGTGCAGGTGAGCGCCACAATCAGGACTGCATACGACCGAGGCACACAGCGCCAACACCCGGCATCATGGTGTGGGGAGCGATCTCCTACACTGGCCGTACACCACTGGTGATCGTCGAGGGGACACTGAATAGTGCACGGTACATCCAAACCGTCATCGAACCCATCGTTCTACCATTCCTAGACCGGCAAGGGAACTTGCTGTTCCAACAGGACAATGCACGTCCGCATGTATCCCGTGCCACCCAACGTGCTCTAGAAGGTGTAAGTCAACTACCCTGGCCAGCAAGATCTCCGGATCTGTCCCCCATTGAGCATGTTTGGGACTGGATGAAGCGTCGTCTCACGCGGTCTGCACGTCCAGCACGAACGCTGGTCCAACTGAGGCGCCAGGTGGAAATGGCATGGCAAGCCGTTCCACAGGACTACATCCAGCATCTCTACGATCGTCTCCATGGGAGAATAGCAGCCTGCATTGCTGCGAAAGGTGGATATACAGTGTACTAGTGCCGACATTGTGCATGCTCTGTTGCCTGTGTCTATGTGCCTGTGGTTCTGTCAGTGTGATCATGTGATGTATCTGACCCCAGGAATGTGTCAATAAAGTTTCCCCTTCCTGGGACAATGAATTCACGGTGTTCTTATTTCAATTTCCAGGAGTGTATTTCTTTAAATCCATCTTTTATTCTACATGTTTGAAAGTTTTACAGTGTTTAGATACATCCTTCCATTTCTCCACATAATTCCCATCCCTCTCAACTGCCTTACGCCATCTTGAAACCATCGCCTGTATACCCGCACTGTAAAATTCTGGACAATCTGTTGGAGCCATTGCCTAGCACCGTGCACAAGAGAGTTTTCATCTTCAAACCTTGTTCCACGAAGAGAGTCAGTTTCCCAAAGAGATGATAGTCACATGGAGCCAGGTCAGGACTGTAAGGCAGGTGTTTCAGTGTTGTCCATCCGAGTTTTGTGATCGCTTCCATGGTTTTTTGACTGACATGTGGCCGTACACTGCCGTGTAACAGCAAAACATCCTGCTTTTGCCGATGTGGTCGAACACGACTAAGTCGAGCTTAAAGTTTCTTCAGTGTCGTCACATACGCATCAGAATTTATGGTGGTTCGACTTGGCATGATGTCCACAAGCAAGAGTCTTTCGGAATCAGAAAACAACGCAGCCACAACTTTTCCAGCAGAAGGTGTGGTTTCGAATTTTTTTTTTTTTTTTTTTTGCTTGGGTGAATTTGCATGATGCCACTCCACTGATTGCCTCTCTGGTGAAAAATGATGGAGCCATGTTTCACCACAGTTCTTCCAAGAAATTCATCTCCACCATTCTAATAATAAATGAAAAGCACCAGTTTGCTTTTGTTCTACAATATTATTTTTATTGCTAACCGGTTTTCGGCTTACAAGGCCATCTTCAGGCATTTACTGAGTATTATCACCAAAGAAGTTAAATGTTAGCAGACAACATTGGAAGAGAAGTAACACATCTAGAGTGAAGTAGAAACATACAGCGAGTAACATCTTTGCAATGAAATAGTAAAAACTGAACAGTACATAAATAACAATGGAGTTGACAGGAAAACCTTTAGCACAAAATAAGAATAGCATGCCTACATAACAGTTCCTATTGATAAACAAAACTATTGAAGTAAGATAAAATTAGTACTAGGCAAGGCTGCATCAAGAGGTATGAAACATGGAGAGTGATACACAACCAATTAAAAAAGAAGAGACAGTTGTCAATGTAAATACAGAATACACGAGGAACTTAAGCCATATCAATACGATAAACAGAAATTAATAAATGCAGGAAAATTGAGGTGTTTGAGGGAACCTAAAGTTTGAGAGTGTGGTGGTACTGCATTTTAACATTAACATTATAATCAAAGCAGTGGCTGTATACCAGTTTACATTAAATAAATGAGCAAAGTAAAATATAAACACTATTTGATGAGACAACTACAAGGGGAGTTAAACATGGACAGTAATACAAGTACAAGTTAAAAGCAAACCCTTAACTATTGTAACTACCATTCTCGCACTGTTCCAAAAGTTCGCTGCATACCGTTTTTCTTGTTTCCTTGTGACCCACTGTCAACATCCTGGTAACCCACCTGGCACAAACCTTTTTTAACACCAACACTTTCAGTATTCTGCAAGCACTTCCTTCCCCTATCCCTACGTAGCGTGACAATTCGTTCACTGTGATGCACCTGTCAGCAGTCACCAATTCGTTAACTCTCTGGAGTGTGTGCAGTACGAGGCCTGCCGCTGCGAGGACAATCCTCAATATTTCCGTGCCCGTTTTCATCACGTAACCTGCTCGCCCACCGACCAACTGTACTGTGATAGACAGCAGCATCTCCATACACCTTTTTTAACCTCTTGTGGATGTTTCCCACTGTCTCGTTTTCACAGCACAGGAATTATATGACAGCACGTTGCTTCTGACAAACGTCAAGGTAGCAGCCATCTTGAAGACATGCTGTGACGGCGCCACTCACGGGAATAGGTTGAACTAAGTTTGAAAACAAGCGGGAAGGATTTATCTACACACTGTAAAACTTTCGCACATGTAGAATCAAAACTGTATTTTTTCAAAAATATTGTGCATTTCTTTTGGAGTGACCCCCGTACACAGTGTTTTAGTGAGGTGGGATTACTCGACACTCGGTCGACGAGGCGTGTTCAGAAAGTAACTGTGCTTCATTTTAGTATTATTTTTTTACAACAATGGTATCTGAAAAAATGCAGTATATTGTTGATACACTTGTTGACTGTCTTTTCATATAATCGTCATCCCGTTCAATGCATGTGATGGGTCGTGGCACAAGGGTATAATACTCCTTGAAGAACTTTCGCGCCAGTTTCTACCACGACTTCAAAATTACTTTCTTCACTTGCTCGTCGGTGCAAAACGGGTGGTTGGGGACCGGGCAGGGGTGGGGGGGGGGGGGGGAGGGTCGTCCAAAACATTCCAACCAAATCAGTCCAAGAGCGCCTCAGCGGCTAAGGGCTGAGGACGCAAATTGTCGAGCAAGAAACACTCTCCTCTCGTCAGCATTTCCCCCCCCCCCCCCCCCCCTTGCGATTCGAATCCTCCTTTTGAGTTTCTTTAGGGTCTCACAGTATCGTTGTGAATCGATGGTCTTGCACTGAGGCGCAAATTCGACCCAAATGGTGCCTTCTCGGTCCCAAAACAGCGCGGCCATGTTCTTTTTGCCTGAAATTGTGGTTCCGGGGAATTGGTGCGACGCCATTGTTACGACTGTATTTTCGTCTCAGGCGCGTAATGAGCCACTCACAATAGAGCTCAGAAAATTCTTACCTTCCAATTCAAGTCGATCAAGAAATTCGCGGGTGCTACTGACCAATACAGCACTGTTTTGGGATCCATCTTGCGCACAGTTACCTGCAAACCGGCGTTTCTGCAAGTGTCTCGTGTAAGAGTGTTCTGGAAAGTTGTGGAAACATGGCAGAAATTTCATCCAATGTCAATCGGTGGTCTTCACGAATAGTTTCCTCTATGTTTCGCACCACTCCTCTGTTCGTAATGAAACTTTGTTCTGGCTCCACTAAACTCCCTACAGCATTTAAAAACACTCTTCCTGTTCGTAACATCTTCGGCGTAAACCGTTTTCGTTAGGTTGTGTACCTTCCGCAAATAGGAAGCGGGTCACAGCACGTGGCTCGCACTTGGCCAGATTCCTTACCGACGTGTCTCACGTAATTGAACACTGTAACTTGGGTTTACGTACTACCGTGTCCCTGCCATGCTCGCTCTGGTCACGGAATCTCCACCCCCTCCCCCTCCCCTTCCGAGCCAGTGGTGTCAGCCCCCAAAAAACAAAACACCAAAGCCCGTTATGATTACAGTCTACTTACTTTTTGAACATGTAATATTCCCGGCGTATAGGGTGGGCGGCCCAGGGGAAACAGCACATTTTCAATTGACTATCCCGCTAACATGATGTGTGCACGCCACCTACCACATCTAATAGGACCCACATAGTATACCATTCGCTTCATCATGGAATTTGACGAGAGCGGTGCGTATTGAGGCAGCGGAACAGTTCGGCCGTGTGCAGAGTATCGCAGCTCTCCAACGCACAAAGCGCCTTCGAAGGGACGCCACCGACCTCTGTGGCCGAGCGGTTCTAGGGGCTTCAGTCCGGAACCACGCGGCTGCTACGGTCGCAGGTTCGAATCCTGCCTCGGGCATGGATATGTGTAATGTCCTTAGTTAGGTTTAAGTAATTCTACGTCTAGGGGACTGATGAGCTCAGATGTTCTGTCCCATAGTGCTTAGAGCCATTTGAATCATTTTTGAAGAAACCCCCATTTCCGTGTTCCAGACTGATGGACAATATCCAAGTGGGAAAAACAGTGGTTTGAGACGGGTTCTGTGATCATATTGAAGCTTCAGGGACCTGAAATGACAGTTTGGGAGTCGGAAAATATCCAACGAGCTCTTGCAGCCCTGCAACGAAGGTCATAGCGGTCTGTCGTCATGCTATAACATTACAAATCAGCCATAGGTCTTTGCAGATGATCACGGAACAGGATTTAACGTTTCATCCTTATAAGCAGCTAGTGGCTCAACAGCTATGACCGAGAGATAAAGAGAGAAGCGTAATTTCTGACAACATTACTGGAGAGAACTAACCGTGATGACGCATTTCAGGCAAACCTTGCGATGTTTGATGCTGTGAACTTTCATCTTAACGGTCTTCTCAGTAAACAAAACGTCCGACATTTTTCAGCCACGTAGCATGGCCGAGGAGGTCACCTTATCTTTCAGCTCATGATCTTCCACACGCAGGAACATCTCAAGAATAAAGCTTTATACGGTGAATCCACAACGCTGATGAGTTGAAAGCCACAGACAGAGAAGAAACAGAGGCGATTCCTCAAGAAATGACTGACAACGAAAGTAGGAGCTTACGTGAACGTCTTCAGCAGAGCATCGCCAGTGAGATAGCCATTTGTTTGATGTGCTTTCTAAGAGATAAACTTGGTTTTAATTTTTAGTAATAGCATTGTGTGTATAACAATTGTCTATAAGCTACGAGTATATTGATGTAAATACCTCGTAAACCAAATGAAAATGTACTCCTCCCCATGCGCCACCCAGTGCATAAAAGATCAACAGTGTCTTATTGATTAAATGGAGGCAGATTCAACCGCGTTCAAACGACTGCAGGAGTAAACATCAATAACAAAATCGAACGCAGGACCTGGAAGAACACATGGATGACAGCGTGACTGGAACGATAGAACCACCGGCGGCCCTTCGTATAACTATTTCCCCAATTGTCAAACACGGACGGCCGATGTCCCAAGTAGAGGAATGGTCGATATCGTTACTGAAGGTGGCCCTTATCCGTCCATCTACAAGAATAGGGAGAGTGGCAACAGCTCTCTGCCATTTCAGAGAAACAGGGAGGTACGAACATGTGGTTCTTAATTGTAATTTATAGCAAATAAAAAGGTTGGGGGACGGACTGGGTGGCTTGAGCTTGAACAAAATTTTCTCAAAGTACCGATGGATGGAATTTAAACTCTGCTGTTAACAGAATATTAAGAGCACTGCAGTATGAGGTTTACAATAGGGAACATGGGGGTATCAGTGCCGAAGTACAGGTCAATATATATGACAACCAAATGGCTAGCCTGCATTCCATCCCGGTGATTGGGCATATTTAGTTCCACACTGCATATAAACCAAATGGAAGGCCAGAAGTGATGATCTAATTATTGTATTAATTGAGAATACAAATGAAATGAATCAGCAAAAAATAAAAAAGAACACTAGAATGTGTAGCAGAGCGTGGTGAGATAAGTGTAGTATTAGATGTTTATAAGGAGGTATGTTGTAAGTAGATGATGGCTGTGACTGAAATGTTCAAGTAATGTACACTGTTGAGTTTTCCCCGATCTAAGCAACAGCTAATGCGCAGATCTGGGTGGGATTCTTCAAAAAGTTCTCATATTGTGTCGGACTCGTTTCCAACTCCGGTCTAGTTTTGTCTAAAAACTTCGATCAGTGTGTTACTCACATGACTGTCAAATACCCTCGCTTTCCGTAACAAGTCCCTTTTGTGAATTATTTTGTGTTTTCTTATGATCTCTTTCTCTGTATCTTTTTCTGTCCGCTCGCGTTGGCTGACGAGTGTACTTCCGATCTTACAGTTACCTACATCACACTAATAATAAACGTAGCCTTCAGTTCCATCAGACGGTTGAATTGTTTAGAGTCCGATAACCTTTCCACCCCTGTTGAGTTGACGACTTACGGTGTAACGTATTCAGGTATCTACAGTTCGTTATAGAATTTAGTCTGTATTTAATTTAGTTCCCAGGTACTTCGCAATAACCACTATACTTTCTTTTTAAGCAGATCATCTGATGATGAATGAGGCAAAACCGTTAATATTACCATTTGTGTGAAGTGAGGTTGAAATATATACTTAAAAACAATGTGTACGCTATATTTGTTTATGCAAATGTAGGAGTATTACAGTGGTTTTCATTCTGAGAATTCAGCGCTTTGCCCTGGATGGAAATAGTGATTAGAGAGAGCGGAATCGTACAGGGCGTGAAAAATGATATAACATGGCTTACTAACTTCCAGCTGACATAGGCAGCAAAAACTTTGCTTATGGAATTAGAGTACAGTTGAGTGCCAGCGAAAACAAGGAGATCAAACAGGGTTTCGTCAAGCAGGTCGGACTATTCCCACCTAAGGTCGCTGCGGAACCTGTACAGTCAGATGCCGTGGCACTTAATACTGAGATTGTGCAAGGTGCTGCTTTGGTTCAGATTATGGATTCGCGTAGAGAGCAGCCGAGTCAAAGATCACTTCATATCATACCTGTTCAGGTTTTCGGTAGTTTCCTTACAGCGCTTGAGGCGAATGACAGGGAGGTTCAAAAGAGTACGGTGAATTTCCTTCCCTATCCTATCCTATACGAAGCTCTCTATAGTTCTAATGACCTTGGCGTAGAAGGTGCGCTAAACCCTAATCTCCTCTGTGTTAAAATGTCGCTTGGAGGGGGGGGGGGGGGGGGGGGGAGTGCTGGCCTAAATTAACAAAGACAGTATGCAAAGTCAAGTTGTGTAAGCCACTACACTGACTTCGGGGAAACTTGTCCGTACAGAGATTATGTCGCTAATGGTGACTGACAGTAGCGTCCTGTCTTAGCAAGCAACGACATTATTTAGTTTCAGTTAAATCGAAAATAACTTTGCCCTACTACGGTTGACAAATGACTCACTAAAGCGACTATTGGAACTTCATCACAACTCGTCTTAATCTGAAACAACCTCATGTGTTTGACTTCTTTTCTTCCTAGCGTAACTGCATTGTTTCTGTGTCTCAAATAAAAATACTTTTTTTTTTAAATATTTAGCCTTATATGTATTGATACCTCCGTTTGCAACACAATTAGACAAGCATGCGACCTGCAGGTGCCTTTGTAAAGTATTTACAGAACTTTCTCTTGTTTCAGGTATGTTGAGCCACACCAGCTGTTTTCCAGCTAAGCACGCCACGTAAGTGAAGTTAGAATAGCAACACACACCTAGCTAACGAATCCACCGATACACGGACGAAACAAACGCCTAGTGTGCAGCTGTAATCATCCCACTCTATAATTTTAGTTGTTCCCTGAAATTTGTCTGTCTAATATTTGTTAGTCTATATTTACTGATACCAATTTCTTTCTCTTTTTTTTTTCAAAAAAAGAAATGGTTTTAGCAAGGAAAGATATTGGTTGAACTGGCGTTTCCTCTGATTTTCGACTAATTCACGGTTTCCACTCTTACACAAAGCGTTCAGAATTAAAGTGGACCAAATCCATTAAATTAGTTTTGAGAGAAAAGATGGCGAAGGTGAATTGTCAATACACGATCACGATCACCAGACAAGAAGTAAGTGTAAACGTAGACTTCCGCGGCCATTGTCACAGTCAATAAAATTTTTGTGGGTTTATGACGGCATTGACAATAGGTAAAACTACCGACGTTTCGGTCGTTGTTACAAGTGACCTTTTTCGGGGTGTTTCTGCTTACTACTGAATGAGAAGACTTTGTTTCTTATATATCTGCAGACGTGGTTATTATCTAATTTTGATAGGCTGTTAAGGATGGAAGGAAGGGATGTTAGAAGTTTTGAGAATTAGATAACAGCCACGTCTGCAGGTATGTAAGAAACGAAGTTTTCTCATTCAGCAGTAAGCAAAAGCACCCTGAAGAAGGTCACTTGCAACAGTGACCGAAACGTAAGCAGTTTTACATATTGACAATGCCGTCAAAAACCCAGACAAATTCTATAAATAATCAAAACATATGGTCAGTGACTGTCTGCGTGTTTCCCCCCCCCCCCTCCCCCCCCCCCCCCCCTCAACGCCGTCCTAAGGTTGAAAGGGAACTAAACTTTATTTTTGACTTAATACGTTAGTAATTTAAAGTTGACTACCTTTTATACGATAATTTCATATGCACAGCAAGGCTTTTGCTGCAGATACTAGACTGTAGTATTAAAACAGTACTTCACCAATTTGGTAGTTACAAAAAGAGATTATACACGTGAAAAAATGTGTATTGAGCTGTTTCAATATATATTAATTTACGAAATACATCACACGATCCTGTAGCTTCCCTCTCTTTTTCTCCGTATTTTTATTTTCAGAATTGAAAGTCCACTCCTAGCAAATATTAACGTCAAAATCTTTGGGAAACTTAGTATTATTCTCGTGAATGGCCTACAAGATCTGTTTTATTCTGTACACTGGCTCTCTCTGATGACTAGTCCTTTGTGAAATGAAACAACGGGTGGTTAGGTAGTAGACATAATTATAAAAATTTTTCACATCTGGAACACCGAGAGAGCTGTTATTAACCCATATCAAAAAAAATTCTACATTATACTTACTTGAAACGTGCTGTTTTGGTGACTCATTTGTTTGGAACCTCTGTTACCAGTTCCTATTAGCAATGAAACACAAACTTCATGAGATGGAGGTGGGGGAAGAGGAGAGGATATTGTCGAGAATTATGTGATACAAATATATATACAGGGCTATTACAAATGATTGAAGCAATTTCATAAATTCACTGTAGCTCCATTCATTGACATATGGTCACGACACACTACAGATACGTAGAAAAACTCATAAAGTTTTGTTCGGCTGAAGCCGCACTTCAGGTTTCTGCCGCCAGAGCGTTCGAGAGGGCAGTGAGACAAAATGGTGACAGGAGCCGAAAACGCGTATGTCGTGCTTGAAATGCACTCACATCAGTCAGTCATAACAGTGCAACGACACTTCAGGGCGAAGTTCAACAAAGATCCACCAACTGCTAACTCCATTCGGCGATGGTATGCGCAGTTTAAAGCTTCTGGATGCCTCTGTAAGGGGAAATCAACGGGTCGGCCTGCAGTGAGCGAAGCAACGGTTGAACGCGTGCGGGCAAGTTTCACGCGTAGCCCGCGGAAGTCGACGAATAAAGCAAGCATGGAGCTAAACGTACCACAGCCGACGGTTTGGAAAATCTTTCGGAAAAGGCTAAAGCAGAAGCCTTACCGTTTACAATTGCTACAAGCCCTGACACCCGATGACAAAGTCAAACGCTTTGAATTTTCAGCGCGGTTGCAACAGCTCATGGAAGAGGATGCGTTCAGAGCGAAACTTGTTTTCAGTGATGAAGCAACATTTTTTCTTAGTGGTGAAGTGAACAGACACAATGTGCGAATCTGGGCGATAGAGAATCCTCACGCATTCGTGCAGCAAATTCGCAATTCACCAAAAGTTAACGTGTTTTGTGCAATCTCACGGTTTAAAGTTTACGGCCCCTTTTTCTTCTGCGAAAAAAACGTTACAGGACACGTGTATCTGGACATGCTGGAAAATTGGCTCATGCCACAACTGAACAGCGCCGACTTCATCTTTCAACAGGATGGTGCTCCACCGCACTTCCATCATGATGTTTGGCATTTCTTAAACAGGAGATTGGAAAACCGATGGATCGGTCGTGGTGGAGATCATGATCAGCAATTCATGTCATGGCCTCCACGCTCTCCCGACTTAACCCCATGCGATTTCTTTCTGTGGGGTTATGTGAAAGATTCAGTGTTTGAACCTCCTCTACCAAGAAACGCGCCAGAACTTCGAGCTCGCATCAACGATGCTTTCGAACTCATTGACGGGGACATGCTGCGCCGAGTGTGGGAGGAACTTGATTATCGGCTTGATGTCTGCCGAATCACTAAAGGGGCACATATCGAACATTTGTGAATGCCTAAAAAAACTTTTTGAGTTTTTGTATGTGCGTGCAAAGCATTGTGAAAATATCTCAAACAATAAAGTTATTGTAGAGCTGTGAAATCGCTTCAATCATTTGTAATAACCCTGTATATCTATGAGGAATACATTCTTAAAATCATTTCGAATATCTCAGTACATTTTATTGGCAAGTAATGTGTCTGCAATTCTGTTTCGTCTGAATCTTTAACCAGGACAAAGACTTGTATCATGATATGCAGTTGCACAGTTGATAGAGGCGTGCATCAAGGTTTGCAAGCGTTATTGCGTAACGATAGTAACAGCCATTATAAATGGCGCGTTATAATTCACGCGGGCACTGGCTTTTAGTTCAGTCATAGGCATCAGCATTACACATTTATTCCAGTGTGAATGCTGTGATCGAAATCCATTTGCCAAGTTATTACATTTGGCTTCTCACTCAGTCTGATTAACAGAAGTTTGTGCGATCGTACGTACTTGTTTTTGGATGATCACGGCGAATTATTTGGTTTTCAATTGATTTGGCGATGTGGCTCATAGTTACAAATAAATGAAACATGGGATCTAAGCTTAGTCTGTAGAATCGACTGCATATTGGCTTGATGAAGAAATAATTTTGTCAATTTAGTCCTGAGACAAGGCCATTTCAGATATATAGGTTAGTCATGTATTAACTAAATTATCGAAATGTTTTCGATTTGAAGTCTATAGACGCACTTGCCATAGTTACGATGGGTTTCTAAAAATTATAGAATATTTTCGGACTGTGGCTGCTGCAGAGAAATCGGTCAGTTTCAAGTAACGCGTGCAGTGTTTGTGACACAGGCGCGCTCTGCACAGCTCTGGAAACTAAGCGATTTCTGTACAACTACAACTAACTTAATATGTTCTGTGACTGAATGTAAGCAACTGAACTAACTAAATATTTTCTGTGACTGAATGTAAGTAACTGTGGTTGCAAAAATTTCGACAATAGATGATAATAAGGCATTTCAATAAACGGTTATTGTAACATGGAATTGTACGCAATGTTGAGAATTCATTGCATTTTGGAAAGAATATGAATAATATCATTTCACTTGAAGACATTTTGTTAATGCATTAGTGCCTGACAATCACCGCCATTTTTCTCAGATCTCTTTTTACCAACGTGATTCGTATGTTACCTCTTGTTTCACGAATCTACTATCTCTCTCTCTCTCTTTTAATAATGTTCTTTTCACTTCTAAGTAGTTTCCTGATTTCCATTTCTAATTGCCGTATGGGGCAGCCTCGCGGTCTTGGGTGCCTAGACACGGTTCGCGCTTCTCCCCCCGTCGGAGTTTCGAGTCCTCCGTCGGGCGTGTGTGTGTGTGTGTGTGTGTGTGTGTGTGTGTGTGTGGTCCTTAGTGTTAGTTTAAGATAGTAGTGTTATGCCTAGGGACCGATGAGCTCAGCAGTTTGGTCCCATAGGAACTAATCACAAATTTCCAAAAAAAAATTCTATTCGTATTTCCCCTTTCTCCGTTAATATTCCATATTTGGCTTCGAGAGCTAGAGAATAATATTTGCCTTCACAATTCTATCTTGGCTTTGGTTACTCTCTGCGTACTATATTCATTGTTCACCTTTCACTACCGTATTAATTAAATTTCTGTGTCTCTTATTTCATTTTTTCCTTCACACTGTGTGTGTACCTCATTCGATGCACTCTGTGATCCCAGTTTTAGTAATTTTATTGAAGTCAGTTTCCTGTTTGTAGGTTACAAGATTGACCACAGCATCTGCTCTCCAAGCTGTTTGTTGAAAACAGACTTGGAAATATTGGATCGTTTCCTATGAGACCAAAGATTTCTTTTTGTATTCTTTATCGTCATCTCCTAAGATTTTCCAGTTAGTTTTCTTACCTGCATCTTATTTGGAGAGTGTATGTGTATTGCAGGTTAAAAAATGGTTCAAATGGCTCAGAGCACTATGAGACTTAACATCTGAGGTCATCAGTCCCCTAGAACTTAGAACTACTTAAACCTAACTAACCTAAGGACATCACACACATCCATGCCCGAGGCAGAATTCTAACGTGCGACCATAGCGGTCGCGCGGTTCCAGACTGTAGCGCCTGGAACCGTTCGGCCACACCGGCCGGCTATTGGAGGTTAAAATCAGTCTTTTGAAACATTATGTTGCTATCTCCGACAGCATTTTTAGTAATAAATGCAGTGAGCATCGCAAAGCAAAATTGCGATGTAGACTGAATTCGTTAAAATAAAGTACTACAATGCACTCTCCCTCTTACACTAACTTTGTCTTCTTTAAATAATACTTCGTCTACGCAATCTTCTGCTGAAATTAACCTCACGTTAATACCTTGACTCCTCTGTCGTAGAATGTAGTTTAGTTTTTATTATAATTTCTGTCCATAAATTTATAATTTCTATGTTTAAATCTACCGTTTAGTGACTTGTGATAAATATATTTATGTGTTAAGATTTCTTAATCTATAAATCTAGTATGAGTTTTAGGTTTGGTTTTCTAGCATATGTTCTCTACAATTTGTCTGGTTATTCTTATATTTCATAGTCCACATTTCCAAATATCAGTTTCTTTTTGCAAGAGAAAAATTGTTCGGCACACACGGGTCTGTATTTGAATTGATGATACCTCTGATTTTCGTCTACCTTCGTTTTCCACTCTAATACGCGGTGTAATGGATTGTAAATGGTGTAATCTTTAGACTTAGGTGCGACGAATTACACTGGTCAACACTCATTTTCTTGCCAAGGATATTTGAGTGGCTTTAGGATGGGTTAGTGGTGCTGAGGACGAATATAGCAACCATTTATGCAGTTTGGCTCTAGTTTTTGAGATAATGCATGATTTATTCAAAAAATTAGAAAAAATTGCTAATACTGAACTCGAGCGCTACAAACTACAATGAAAAAAGAAAATAATCTTTATAAATAGCTTCTATGAAAACCTGATAGGCATTTGTCCACGTATAAAACATAATTGAAAAGTTTCTCTATAAGTATATCATTTTCCGTCCATGACGAACGGCTTCCTGCACGCTTTCCTTTTATAGGTCTCTTCAGAACAGTCACGTTGCAGATTCCAGCAATAATCTGCCATCATATGCCTGTCCCATCTTCCTTTATATCTTTCCTCTATTCCTTTCATATCTTGATGGAACCGCTCTCCTTGTTCCTCACTGAAATCACCTAGATTACGAGGAAATCGATCCAAGTGGCTGTGAAGGAAGTGCAATTTTATGCTCATGTTAGCTCCTAAGTCTTGAAAGTTAGTGAGCATGTCTTTGACCAGTTCCTCGTAATTGGGAGCTTTATGATTGCCCAAAAAACAGCGACAAAACTGTTCCAGGCCGATGCTTCAGTGACAGTCATGACACTTGTAAAATTGGTATCGTTGATGAGCCTGCGAATTTGAGGACCATCAAATATTCTTGCCTTAAGTTTTTCACTACTGAGTCCAGGGAACGTATTGCAGATGTATGTGAAGCAATTACCATTTCTGTCTAAAGCTTTGGTGAATTGCTTCATTAGTCCTAACTTAATATGTAATGGTGGAAGAACAATCTTGTCCCTACTAACCAGAGGTTCATTAATGATGTTTGCTTCACCAACAGCCATATGTTCCCTTGGAGGCCATGTTTTCTGCTTCCAATGTTCGTGCTTTGCCCTACTATCCCACATGCAGATAAAACATGGGTGCTTTGTGTATCCACTTTGTTGTCCAAGCAAGAAGTTCACCATTTTCAAATCAACACAAATCAACCACTGGTGCTGCATATACTGAATTTTCTGCAGAACCATCTTGATGTTAGCATATGCTTCACAAAGTTTTGTTGAGTGGGCAATTGGAATAGATGCGTAACGATTGCCATTGTGTAGGAGAACACATTTTAAACTTCTAGTGGAACTGTCTATGAAGAGACGCCAGTCCTCTGGTCTATATTCCGGCAGCCCCAATTCAAGTAAAAGTCCAGGTATATTGCTGCAATACACTATAACCTCTTCTTGGTTGAAGTATGGAAGAAGGTTTTCTTCTCTCGTCCGGTAAGCTGTTATTTTAACACTTGGATGAAGACAGTTCTTTTCCTTAAGCCTGGATGCTAAGAGTTCTGATGCTTGCTTTGAAAGATTGAGTTCTCGTATCAAGTCACTGAGCTCCTTCTGGTCGAACTGCTGGGGTTGTGTCTCACGTCCTTCGTATTCCGAACCACTACTTGTACATTCCTCGCCGTGCACATCGTCATCTGATGATGTTAGCGTGGGTAATGTTGTGAAGGTTGGTACAGGAACATCGTTGCTGTGCACCACCGGTCTTCTTGCTGACTCCAAATCGGGGTATTCCCACTTTCGTTTTTTGAACCTATTAAAACCTTTCACATTAACAATGCAAAAATAGCAATCATCTGTATGGTTCTTCTGCTCTCGCCATACCATAGGCACTCCGAAGTTTAAGCTTTTCCTTTTTCGTTTTGTCCACTGCCTTAAGCACTCCACACAGCATTTACAAACTTTATGGGGTGCCCACGCCTTGTCTTGATCTCCAAGTTTAATTCCGAAATATGCCAGATACGCTTCCTTCACAAAAGGAGTGATACTCTTCCTGTTCTTTTGAAGAACGTATTCACCACAAATGTAGCAGAACTCATCTGGATGGTTCACGCAAAGACGGCGTGAAGAACTCATGTTTTCCTGAAACAAAATTGCACAAATACTACATATTATGCAGAACTTTCTTGTATTTGCATGTCAATCACATCCAACAAACATCATTAATTGTTTTGTGTGAAATGAATACTCACCTCTTATTTGCTACGTCACGATGAAAAGGTTCTACCTCCTTGAAGCTGCACTGCACATGTGTGTGGCTTTCGACCATCGCCATTTTTCTTGTTTACACTGAACGCTACCTATCGGCTGTTGCGGGGATTACCTCGGCCCACAAATGAATGTCGAGTACCGCCGAATTCAAATCTGCACAACCCTCAATATCTTCAACACACGCACCGCACAACAGGACTGAACACATGCTGACAGTGTGATGTTTGCATGATGTAATCCTCAACCACACAGATGCACTCCCTGAGCACAATTGTTTAATAAAGATAGCACAATATCACTAATTAAAAAACAGGTAGCAAATACATTACACCATATATGGACTCTGCAGTCGATATTATCCACATGAAACTCTCATTTCCACAAATAACCTATATCTCAAAAACCAGAGCCAATTTGGAAAAAGTACAAATATACTCGGAATGAGTATCATAACAATATCCCATTTTCGTTCAAACTTCCCTGGCAACGAAAAAAAAATTTTATTTTGTAGAGCTGTGTTATTAATGCCAAGAGTAGTATAAACCAAGAGTAGTATAAACTGCCTGAGAGAATTGGACGCTTCGTGCTACGGACGTATCTCTCTGGAATAAGTAACCAAAGATGTATATTTGAGGACTCTGTGTGAAGCGATTACAGAGATCGGACGTGTTTTACGTTGGAGAGATTCTGCTATTGTTGTGCTACGCTATTAAGCTCTGTTTTAAATGTTTAGTTACTCGATGACGCAATAAACAAATTCAAGAAAATAATACCCACTCAAGATGTGTATTTATCAATTTATAAAAGATTTGACAAATATTCTTCAGATATCACGTGACGTAGATCGATCGGAGGTGCAGTGTGATATGATAGTGCGAGTCTGCATCTTTTCACGGTCAATATTCTTCTATAAAATATCTCAGAAGCAATAAACTTTTCGTTGATCACTCCATACGCATCATACGGCATAGCACCGAGTTGTGCCGAACGATCTTCGTAGCGAAATAAACATTTTAGAGATTTCAGGTGGAGCAGTTCCGAGTATCAGCGAGATTGACGTTGCGGGACATATATCTAGCTCTCCTGTGGTATTTAAAACCAAAGACTTATATTCTTTATCTTTTTAAAGGACTGAAGCTAAAACCTAAATAAAACCACTGGAAATCGTAACTAAAAATACAAAAAATAAATAAGAAGCAGAGAATTCTCTACTAAACAAAATTTCGTAAATAAATTAACTAATTAATTAAAATATAATAGGAGGTTTCAGATTTAAAGAGGACCAGCTGATTAAATTCTTTCTTGAGATAAAAGGCTGAAAAGGTATGCCATTTGTGTATTTGATTCTTAACATGTAGGTATGTTGAATAGCCTTTCCAATGGACTACTTATTATGTAATATTATATCCTTAACCTCATTACAGCTGTTGGTTGGAAGGATAAACTTCAGTGATGTACGGGAACTGAATCAGCTTTCCCCTGAAATTTTTAGGAAAGTGCTTGACAGAAGATTTATTGTCAATGCTGATTTTATGTCACAAAACGCAAAAATCTTTTTCTTATTGTATTAACAGATGTTCTGTCTTCAATTTTCGAAGAAATGGTGCCTATATAGCCTGTAATCTTATTACACTTATCGCAACTGGATACTGAAGTACTTCTTAATATTCCGGTCACTAACGATATCATAATCGTCAGCATCATCATCATAATCATCATCGTCCTCAGCCTGCAAAGTTACATTACTGGACCGCGTCTTGAACTGCATTTTTTATGTAAACGTTGTAACCTCTCCACACGAAAAATGTTAAATAATAATGAAAATGGAGCCAAGCGTAAACTCCCCACAAAATATTGTTAAATGGAAATGTGCCAAGCGTAGCCTCGCCACAAAATAATAATTAAATGAATTTTTCTAATATTGTAACCTCCGAACAAAATTGGCTCCCATTTATTATCTGTGTGCAGAAATGCATTCACATTTAATGCTACCACAAAAATTCTTTTCTCATTCACTGTCAAGTTCGAAACAGAAAAATTCCTAAACACCAAAATAATAAAAAAGTTTTGTAACCTGATGAATTTTATGAGGACAGCAGCGCTGACCTTCGGCCCTGTATTCTGAATAACAAAAGCAAAAATTCTTGCCTCAATAAAACCGCAATAATATCTGCTCTTAATTAGTCATTTTTCGACACAGCTTCGTGCAATGCTGGCATATATATATATATATATATATATATATATATATATATATATATATATATATTTTTTTTTTTTTTTTTTTTTTTATTCTCGGAAGCAATGATAATGCATTGGAAATTCTTTAAATTGAAATGAATGCTTTTCTTTAAAAGAGTTGCTTTATATTATAAAAATTATTATTGGGGCATTTCTTTGAACAAATTAAATTACAATTAACATACATTATTAAATATGCGCAAGGCTGCTTCTTTACCTTCTACAACAATACTCATCCTCCAGAGTCCTGACCAGAGTCGCGAGCAGAGCACACAGCCGACGCATGCCGACTCCCACCGACTCACGCAGACTACTACTAGACTACTACTGTCGACTCGCGCAGTCAAGCGCAGACTAGCGACAAGCAACAACTAACGATAAACTACTCTCTGGTCAGAGATTCTGTCATGCCTCGCCCGTCGCCGGCAAAGTATACGTCTTACAACGTGATGTTTTTCCTTTGTTGCTCTCCTCGACGATTCTGCAGAGACTCTTATCTCTCCAGCCTCCCCCCTCCCCCCACCCCCCACGCTAATTAGCAACACTGATCAAAATGGTTCAAATGGCTTTGAGCACTATGGGACTTAACATCTGAGGTCATCAGTCCCCTAGAACTTGGAACTATTTAAACCTAACTAACCTAAGGACATGACAAACATCCATGCCCGGTCAGGATTCGAACCTGCGACCGAAGCGGTCGCTCCGTTCCAGACTGAAGCCACACCGGCCGGCCAACATTGATCTATACCACCATGCCTCAAATGGATCGAGTCTCGCTAACGACGGTACGGGTCGCAAATAGCGGAATCCACCGGTGTGTGATCAGACTGTTATGGACCAGTGCCTAGAATATTTTGTATCACAAGTGTCGTAAGCGGTCGGCTGCTCGCATGTATGAGCATTTACGGAAACTGGTTGAGGGGAAGTAGAACATCTTGGACGTCCACGTCACAGAGGCTCCCCATTTTGTAAAGCAGGATAGGCGGTGACCTGTGGCAGATTTGTCCACAGACTACAAAGCTACTGCAAACACGTTTTGGAGCACACGGTTCAGCGCACATTGTTGTTGGACACGGGGCTCCACAGATGATGACCCCTCCTTGTTACTATGTAGACGCAATGAAGCTGTGAACTAAGATTTCATTCGGTATGGAATTTTTCGAGTTTGGGCCGTGGTTGGATACGTCATCCAGGCGAAGGACTGCTGTAAACGTGCAATATGCCACAGACGTAGGTCGATATTGGCAGAAATGCTGTGATGGATAGTTACCTTGATTTCCATGGCACCTTCGGGTGTAATTGAAGATACCATGACAGTTGTGGACGACGCAAACATTATTGTGGACCGCCTGCACGCCTTAATGTTTGACGTCTTCCCCGAAGGCGATGGCGTCTTCCAGCAGTATAAGAATGGGTGTTAGAAGCCCAGAATCTTGCGAGAGTGGTGCGAGGAACATGACAGTGAACACACGTTGATGTCTCACCCACCAGACTGACTGATCTGCGGCCAGTGGGACACATCTGAGATAGCTTGGCGCTCCAGTTGCGTACCCGCAAAACCACTCTCCAGTAATTTACGGTAATTGCGTAACCTACGCGCAGACATCTGGTGCCACATACCTCTGGAAACCTACCAAGGACTTGGCGCAGCTGTACCACGCAGAATCGCTGGGTATGGCTTATCGAAAGTGGCCCAACACGTTATGAGGCATGTGCTCATAAATTTTTGGACCATCAGCGTAGGTTCCACTGAAAAGTAGCCATAAATGACAGGCCTATAGCGCTGCTCAGTTGTACATTCCAACTTTTGGAACGAGTCCTCCTAACCAGAATAGCACCGTTGATTGAGGCTGCTACCCCTCCTGAACAAGCTGGCTTCAGACAAGGACGCAGCTGCACTGATCAAGTTCTTGCCCTAACTACCCATACTGAAGCAGGTTTTGAAGGCCATCTGAAATCAACAGCTGTCTTCATCGACCTGACAGCCGCGTATGGCACTGTCTGGCGACAGGGACTGATCTACAAGCTACTGCAAGTTGTACCAAGTCGAGAAATTGTGGGTCTAATACGCAGCATGCTTAGTGAAAGGCAATTTGAAGTGTTTGTAGGCAGCTCTAAAAGCCACAAACGTAAACTAAATAATGGACTACCACAGGGATCTGTTTTAGCCCCACCACTATTCAATTTATACATTAATGAATTACCAACCACAATATCAACTGAATTCATCTACGCCGATGACGTCGCACTGGTAGCACAGAGCAGAAATTTCGAAGATGGTGAACAAATTCTTACAGAGGATCTGGAGAAGATGTCAACTTTCTTTAAGACCTGGAGATTGATCCCAAGCACATCAAAAACAGAAGTCTCTTGTTTCCATCTAGCGAATCGTGCTGCGAACTGCAAACCAAGAGTTCTGCTCAATGGACAAACGTTGAGGTACAATCCTTTCCCAAAATATCTCGGAATCACTCTAGATAGAACCCTGAGCTACAAAGAGCACATCACCAAGCTTTCTCATAAAGTTGCTGCAAGGAACAACATACTGCATAAGCTCAGTGGTACCACCTGGGAACCTCTGCTGATTGTCTCCTTTCAACTGGCATCAGTCTTGTGTACTCTGCTGCCGAGTACTGTGCACCTGTCTGGTTGGAAAGTGTACATGTGAAGAACGTAGACACAAAACTTAACGACACAATGCGCTGCACTAATAGTTCCATCAAATCAACCCCATGTCACTGGCTACCTGTATTGAGTCACATCCCACCACCTCACTTAAGGCGGAAACAAGCTCTACTGAGGGAGGCCAAGAAAATCCCTGCATCACCTTCTCTACCACTGCACCAGAAATTCTGTCATCCGCCACAGCAACGATTGCGATCAAGAAGACCAGCAAGTGTTACTGCAGGACAACTCATCGCGGATGGTTTTGATCTAAATGAAAGCTGGAAGCATGAACGGTCAACAAAAACATTGGGAACAAGAGCCCATCACCTTGATCCCACAAAGAAGCCAAAAGGTTTTGACCTACTGAGGAAACTTTGGTGCCGTCCCAACAGGTTAAGAACTGGACATGGTTGTTGTAGCTACTTCAGGTACAAATGGGGCTGGATCAGTTCACCAGTGTGTGAATGTAATCAAGAAGAGCAGACAATTTAACACTTAGTCCAATGCTGTCCACTTCATTCATACCCTGGAATACCCGATGACTTGTTCACTCTACACCCAGCTTAAATAACTGATTGAAAAACACGGACTTTAAGGTTTGATCTTGTCTTATATCATATGTATATTGTATACAATCATTTGTCTTATATGACCTGTATATTTTATAAAAATCACCATACGATTAAATGTTTCTATTACAGATTAGATTAGAAAACAGATTAGAACTACTGACGGCCTTGGGAGAGCCAGTCCTGGCAAAACTCTACCATCTGGTGAGCAAGGTGTATGAGATAGGTGAAATACCCTCAGACTTCAAGAAGAATATAATAATTCCAATCCCAAAGAAAGCAGGTGTTGACAGATGTGAAAATTACCGAACTATCAGTTTAATAAGTCACAGCTGCAAAATACTAACGCGAATTCTTTACAGACGAATGGAAAAACTGGTAGAAGCGGACCTCGGGGAAGATCAGTTTGGATTCCGTAGAAATGTTGGAACACGTGAGACAATACTAACCTTACGACTTATCTCAGAAGAAAGATTAAGAAAAGGCAAACCTACGTTTCTAGCATTTGTAGACTTAGAGAAAGCTTTTGACAATGTTGACTGGAATACTCTCTTTCACATTCTAAAGGTGGCAGGGGTAAAATACAGGGAGCGAAAGGCTATTTACAATTTGTACAGAAACCAGATTGCAGTTATAAGAGTCGAGGGGCATGAAAGGGAAGCAGTGGTTGGGAAAGGAGTGAGACAGGGTTGTAGCCTCTCCCCGATGTTATTCAATCTGTATATTGAGCAAGCAGTAAAGGAAACAAAAGAAAAATTCGGAGTAGGTATTAAAATTCATGGAGAAGAAGTAAAAACTTTGAGGTTCGCCGATGACATTGTAATTCTGTCAGAGACAGCAAAGGACTTGGAAGAGCAGTTGAACGGAGTGGACAGTGTCTTGAAAGGAGGATATAAGATGAACATCAACAAAAGCAAAACGAGGATAATGGAATGTAGTCAAATTAAATCGGGTGATGCTGAGGGAATTAGATTAGGAAATGAGACACTTAAAGTAGTAAAGGAGTTTTGCTATTTAGGGAGTAAAATAACTGATGATGGTCGAAGTAGAGAGGATATAAAATGTAGACTGGCAATGGCAAGGAAATCGTTTCTGAAGAAGAGAAATTTGTTAACATCGAGTATAGATTTAAGTGTCAGGAAGTCGTTTCTGAAAGTATTTGTATGGAGTGTAGCCATGTATGGAAGTGAAACATGGACGATAACTAGTATGGACAAGAAGAGAATAGAAGCTTTCGAAATGTGGTGCTACATTAGAATGCTGAAGATAAGGTGGGTAGATCACATAACTAATGAGGAGGTATTGAATAGGATTGGGGAGAAGAGAAGTTTGTGGCACAACTTGACTAGAAGAAGGGATCGGTTGGTAGGACATGTTCTGAGGCATCAAGGGATCACAAATTTAGCATTGGAGGGCAGCGTGGAGGGTAAAAATTGTAGAGGGAGACCAAGAGATTCAGAAGGATGTAGGTTGCAGTAGGTACTGAGAGATGAAGAAGCTTGCACAGGATAGAGTAGCATGGAGAGCTGCATCAAACCAGTCTCAGGATTGAAGACCACAACAACAACAACAACAACGATTAAATAAATAAATTTGTCTGATGTTTGCAAGTAGTAGGAACATCCTTCTGCTCGCAGATCTCGTATTCGGTGAAAAGGTTTGAGCGAAACAGACTCCATCCGTCGTCCGGAACAGACTCCATCCATTACTGTAGGTGGCGTAGGTGTGTTTCGCGTGAGAGCAGGCGGGGACAAGTTCGCACGTTCCCAGGATGTCAACATGGCGGCCCCCAGTCGGGGGCTAGCTGGCCACACGCAGTCGCGCGCTGAGCTCGGCCCTGCTCCGCCAAACACGGCCCGGCGCAGGCCGCTGTCCTTGCGCGGAATGCTCTGCCGCACACCGGTTCCGGATGCGCGCGCCTTCTGAGGCTGTGGCCGCCTCCGCCAGAGTAACACTCCCACACTCTCGCCTTCTCTCACTGCCTCGCCACGCTCCGCGACTGCCGTACCTCTACATCTACGCCGCTGCTCTGCAGTTCACACTAAAGTGCTTGGCAGAGGCTCACGGAAACACTTTCAGACTACTTCTCGACTGTTCCATTTGTAACGGAGCATCCTCCACTAGCATTACTTTTCATCAACACTAGTTAGCGGTGCCACCATTATTTTTTTCGTATTTTGGACTGGTCAATATTATCTCAGTTTTTTTCTGAAAACCTTCATATAATTGTATACACAGTATGTTATATTTCAAGCTAAAATTTATGACAAGGAATTAATTTATCAAATATTTTAGTTTCGAAATTATAATCGGTAAGTACTAGTTACCCGCAGTGTAGCCGAAAGCGCTAACGCGATGCTTCCTGGGCTCAGGTAGGCGCGCCGGCTCCGGATCGAATCGGCCCGGCGGATTAACGACGAGGGCCGATGGGCCGGCCAGCCTGGATGTGGTTTTTAGGCGGTTTTCCACATCCCGCTAGGTGAATACCGGGCTGGTCCCCATGTTCCGCCACAGTTCCACGACTCGCAGAAATCTGAACACATTGGCACTGTTCCATGGATTACACTCGACGCAGGCAGTTGGGGTACACTAATTCCGTCCCAGAGGGTACAGAGTGGTAGCAGGAAGGGCATCCAGCCACCCCTTAAACATTAACATGCCAAATCCGATTATCGATGGCTGACCCTGCATAATTGCGGGACAAGACTCAAGTGATAGATAGATAGAATCGATAAGTACCAATTCTGAATGTACAGTTAAAATTATATGTTTGGGAGCATTTAAAACTACGAATTATTTACACACTTAAAATTTCTATTATTAATTACGCAAGAAGGAGGAAGGAAGGGGCAGATTACACAGTTTAGTACAGATGTGGGAAAAATGGACGCCTACATCTTTCCGTGTGAGCTCTTATTTCTCTACTTTAATACTACAGGGTTATTACAAATGATTGAAGCGATTTCACAGCTCTACAATAACTTTATTATTTGAGGTATTTTCACAGTGCTTTGCACACACATACAAAAACTCAAAAAGTTTTTTTAGGCATTCACAAATGTTCGATATGTGCCCCTTTAGTGATTGGGCAGACATCAAGCCGATAATCAAGTTCCTCCTACACTCGGCGCAGCATGTCCCCATCAATGAGTTCGAAAGCATCGTTGATTCGAGCTCGCAGTTCTGGCACGATTCTTGGTAGAGGAGGTTTAAACACTGAATCTTTCACATAACCCCGCAGAAAGAAATCGCATGGGGTTAACTCGGGAGAGCGTGGAGGCCATGACATGAATTGTTGATCATGATCTCCACCACGACCGATCCATCGGTTTTCCAATCTCCTGTTTAAGAAATGCTTCTGCTTTAGCCTTTTCCGTAAGATTTTCCAAGCCGTCAGCTGTGGTGCGTTTAGCTCCCTGCTTGCTTTATTCGTCGACTTCCGCGGGCTACGCGTGAAACTTGCCCGCACGCGTTCAACCGTTTCTTCGCTCACTGCAGGCCGACCCATTGATTTCCCCTTACAGAGGCATCCAGAAGCTTTAAACTGCGCATATCATCGCCGAATGGAGTTAGCAGTTCGTGGATCTTTGTAGAACATCGTCCTGAAGTGTCGTTGCACTGTTATGACTGACTGATGTGAGTGCATTTAAAGCACGACATACGCTTTCTCGGCTCCTGTCGCCATTTTGTCTCACTGCGCTCTCGAACGCTCTGGCGGCAGAAACCTGAAGTGCGGCTTCAGCCGAACAAAACTTTACGAGTTTTTCTACGTATCTGTAGTGTGTCGTGACCATATGTCAATGAATGGAGCTACAGTGAATTTATGAAATCGCTTCAATCATTTGTAATAGCCCTGTATTGTTTAATCTTGGAAGCAAATGAATTAACCTCCTAACATATTTTGCATGTTTCCTTTCAATAATGTCTTGAGGAATAATTCTTTGGAGTAACGTATTACTTAGAAAGCACTGACTGCAGAAAAACGAGCAGTAAGAATAATACACGTTACAGACACATTACTGCGACCAGCGCCCATGCTCGATGCCAGCGTATGATAACCACCCACAGAGGACAGGTGTCAGCGCTAGCACTGTAAGACATACGGGGTGTTCAAAAAGTCTCTCCGCAGTGCTGTATGATTGTATGATTGTTAGCCACGCATGCCGTATGCCGCAGTGAATTTACCGAAATGAAACTCACTGAAACACAAGTTATTAATTCATTGAATATTCAGTTTTACTTACAAATTTTCACGTTAAATGTTGAAATTGTCCCCGCTGTTGTTGAATACACAATTCAATTCGTCTAATCATGTTTCCGAACACAAGCTGTAACATTTCTTCTTTAACAGAAGCAGTGAAAGTGGATATTGCAGTTTTCAGTTCATCGATTGGTTTTGCACGGTTTTTATAAACAGTTTCTTTCGCTGCGCCCCAGAAGAAAAAGCCAGGTCATGTTAGGTCAGGTGATCGTGGGGACCAAAGTCCCTGTGAAATTATGCGATCACCAAAAACATCAGCAAGCAGTGGCACTGAAACGCGAGCTGTGTGCGCGGTTGCACCATCTTGTTGAAAATAACCGTTCAGTATTTCACTTAACACAAGTTCTCCTATGAATGGGTACAGAATATAACTGCAGTATCGTTGTGCGTTTATTGCTTCGTTGAAAAATATGGTACCCACAATCGACGTCTAGAAACTGCAATCCAAACTCCTATTTTCACAGACTGAAGTGGTTCCTCATGAATACACAATGAATTTGCAGTACACCACATACGACAATTTTGCGAGTTCATGTACCCGGATAAATGAAACCACGCCTAATCAGCGAAAAACGTTTCGTTAAGAATATACCTTCCATTTTGTTGAACGAAATTTTTGAACCATTGACAATAATGCAGTCTCTTGCCATGATCAGTATTTTTCAGTTATTGCACGATTGTCGCTTTGTATGGGAAAAGTACTAATTTCTCCCCTACACATGTTTGGGCCGTTCCGACACTAACATCGATTTCCTGGGCGAGTTTTCTTACTGACTTGTTCGGAATCATGGACATTTTATCTGAAATATCGGGTAGTTTATCCTCAGATAAAAGGCTAGGACGACCACTTCTCGGTGCATCTGTCACTGAACCCGTACTTCGAAATTTGTTAATCAGATCTCGCACAGTACTGCGATGTGGGAGTGTTGTCTCTGGGAAAACTGAATTAAATATTTGACGAACTGAAACTGTGTATTTACCGCCAGCTTTGAACACTTGTTCGACTAAAAGCACACGTTCTTCAATGGTTAGCATTTTAACAGTGACAAAAACGAAACAAACGAACAAAGGCACTAAACTTAAATGTTCACGTCAACACCCAACGACACACACCAACGATACTACTGACGCTGGCTGAGATAAACGAAACAGTGGAATGTTGGGAGAGTACACTTGAAGGGAAGTAACCCACGCAGGCGAACAGTCATACGGCACGCACGGCTGACAATCATACGGCACTGCGGAGAGACTTTTTGAACAACCCGTATAAAGAGCGTGGAACGAAGGGAGGGGGGGGGGGGGATGCTGGTGGCAGGTCAGTCGTTGTTGTAATGAGAAAAGGGAGCGATTTATCTGACGTCCAAAAGGGCATATCTTGGCTTTCAGGCAAAGAGTGGAATCATTTGCGAAACGGGATGGTTTTTAAACTGTTCGTGTGCAGCCATGGCTCAAATACACTGTGCTTGGTAAAATGGCTCTATCCAGAACTGCCTCTGAGGCACCTGCGGTGCGCCACAGGCCATAGATGACAGGGGTGAAAGAGGCTCCGGACGCGTGTACCGTCGAATAGACCTGCAACCGGCCGCCCAAATGACCAAGAGGCTACCCACGGTGTATCCTTCAGCAAACATTATTGCGTATGAGCCTCTGAAGCAGGCGCCCGATTCAGGCAATCATTCTAACTGTTCTTCATCGGCGACGGAAGCTGTTATTTGCGTGTAAAAATGGCAACTGTACGTCCAGTGGGTGGCGACAGGTGGCCTTTTTTAGATAAATCATATTGTCTACTCCATCGGACAGATGACTTTTAGCGTGTATCACGTGAAACGTGTGAAAGCAAGCACCCTGCAACAAGGGTCAGGCCGGAGGAGGGAGCATTGTGGTCTGGGAATAGCTTCCGTGGCGCTATCTGGGTGATCTTGTTATAGTTGAAGGCACAATGGATCAATACAAGTGTTTATCTATCCTTGGCGACCATATTCAGGCTTTTGACAGGTCATCACATTGATGTCATGTAGGTACCTTGAAACCTTCCCGTCTCCTCTATATCTTTTTTGTTACGCAACTTTCCCTTTTACAATAACCTATGAAACCTTCTCTTAGGATTTTTATATCTTGCTTAGTAATAACAAATGAAATCTTCCCTTTGAAATTAATTCTCTTTCTCAATAACAGTAAGTGCAATCTTCGCATACAAATTTAATTGCTCCTTACTAAAAGTGATTTTCTGATTATTTCGACGAACATAGAATGTGTCGTCGTCGTGGCCCTCAGTCGTTATGTGCAATAACCCAAAACTGTTCCTTACCTTTTTTGCTGTTACTGGATCGCCATCTGACTGCTACATCGAACTGCGACATGAATATACTTACTCTGTTTTACTATACTCTATTAGCTGCTGGTGGGCTGTCATAATAAGTGGCTGTATTTATTACCAAAGCTGACGTTATTCTTTAATAGCAAAGCTAACGTTATTCTTTAATAGCAAAGCTGACGCTATTCTTTAATTAATTTGACTGAATTTACGTAATTCATAGTCAAACTGTTTCTTCAAAACAATAAAATTTTGCAAAGTTTTACGTTGATGGTTTTTGGGATGGATTATAATCAGTAATGCAATAATGCTGGCAAAAATTCATTATATTCTGAATGAAATGATTTTACAAACGTTGAAATGGGACTTACTTTTTAAAATAATCTTACAACTAGCATTGCGCAAACATACCTTCAGTAGTCTTGAGTTCCTCAAAAAAAATATTTCAATAATATTAGTTCCTCTACTGATAATAGTTGACTGATATCTCTGTACATCCGTTTATAATCTCTTGTAAATCATAGCTGGTGGCTGGCAGGCACACCGCTCCTCTCAACCTCTCGCTTCAGACTTGCTACCGACTCGCTTCACATCTCGCTTACCACTGACTTCCTACGAAGGCTAAAGTGCGGTCTCTCCTGCCAACAATGCTTTCTGGTGCAGACAATCCCTGCTACCATTACAAAATGTATCAATGCGCAGTCTTTCCGGCTCTTTTCTTAAAATGTATCCATACGCGGTCTCTCCGCCCTTTTTAAAATTACACTCCTGGAAATGGAAAAAAGAACACATTGACACCGGTGTGTCAGACCCACCATACTTGCTCCGGACACTGCGAGAGGGCTGTACAAGCAATGATCACACGAACGGCACAGCGGACACACCAGAAACCGCGGTGTTGGCCGGCGAATGGCGCTAGCTGCGCAGCATTTGTGCACCGCCGCCGTCAGTGTCAGCCAGTTTGCCGTGGCATACGGAGCTCCATCGCAGTCTTTAACACTGGTAGCATGCCGCGACAGTGTGGACGTGAACCGTATGTGCAGTTGACGGACTTTGAGCGAGGGCGTATAGTGGGCATGCGGGAGGCCGGGTGGACGTACCGCCGAATTGCTCAACACGTGGGGCGTGAGGTCTCCACAGTACATCGATGTTGTCGCCAGTGGTCGGCGGAAGGTGCACGTGCCCGTCGACCTGGGACCGGACCGCAGCGACGCACGGATGCACGCCAAGACCGTAGGATCCTACGCAGTGCCGTAGGGGACCGCACCGCCACTTCCGAGCAAATTAGGGACACTGTTGCTCCTGGGGTATCGGCGAGGACCATTCGCAACCGTCTCCATGAAGCTGGGCTACGGTCCCGCACACCGTTAGGCCGTCTTCCGCTCACGCCCCAACATCGTGCAGCCCGCCTCCAGTGGTGTCGCGACAGGCGTGAATGGAGGGACGAATGGAGACGTGTCGTCTTCAGCGATGAGAGTCGCTTCTGCCTTGGTGCCAATGATGGTCGTATGCGTGTTTGGCGCCGTGCAGGTGAGCGCCACAATCAGGACTGCATACGACCGAGGCAGACAGGGCCAACACCCAGCACCATGGTGTGGGGAGCGATCTCCTACACTGGCCGTACACCACTGGTGATCGTCGAGGGGACACTGAATAGTGCACGGTACATCCAAACCATCATCGAACCCATCGTTCTACCATTCCTAGACCGGCAAGGGAACTTGCTGTTCCAACAGGACAATGCACGTCCGCATGTATCCCGTGCCACCCAACGTGCTCTAGAAGGTGTAAGTCAACTACCCTGGCCAGCAAGATCTCCGGATCTGTCCCCCATTGAGCATGTTTGGGACTGGATGAAGCGTCGTCTCACGCGGTCTGCACGTCCAGCACGAACGCTGGTCCAACTGAGGCGCCAGGTGGAAATGGCATGGCTAGCCGTTCCACAGGACTACATCCAGCATCTCTACGATCGTCTCCATGGGAGAATAGCAGCCTGCATTGCTGCGAAAGGTGGATATACACTGTACTAGTGCCGACATTGTGCATGCTCTGTTGCCTGTCTCTATGTGCCTGTGGTTCTGTCAGTGTGATCATGTGATGTATCTGACCCCAGGAATGTGTCAATAAAGTTTCCCCTTCCTGGGACAATGAATTCACGACGTTCTTATTTCAATTTCCAGGAGTGTATATCAATGTGCGGTCCTTCCTGCCAGCAATACTTTGGTGCAGACATTCCCTGCTACCACAATTATTTCCAACATGACAAATTTTAATTATTCCTCCTTAATCTATTAATAAAGTATAAAATTCTTTCATAAATTCTGGTTTGACAATAGAAATATACACGTCTTACAACCTCTTCAAGCAGCTAGGCATTTTAACTACGCCGACGCAGTACTTCCATTCGATAATGAAATTCGTCATCAGTAATCCATCACAATTTGAGAAGATTAGTGATATCCATACCTACAACAGCACAGGAACAAATGACCTATGTTACCTATTGTTAAATCTGTCACTGGCTCACAAAGGAGTTTAATATAGTGCGGTAAAACTTTTGATCATTTCTCCAATACCATAAAATATCAGACGGGTAGAAAAACACGTTTTAAATCTAATTTAAAATTATTTCTTCTGGACAACTCCTTCTGTTCCATTGACAAATTTCTATTTAATAACTGGCAGCCAGACAAAAACTGGTTTTAAGTGTAGCTACACCAGTGGGACTGAAGGGATAATGTGTTCATTTCTGTTAACACTAATTATACATACATATCCTGTAAACTGACTCGTTCCACATTATTTCTATAACAGATACTTTCATATGATCTTTGGTACATGTAACTAACTAACTAACTCATATTCGAAAAGAATCTTTGTTTAAGAAACTAAGATCCTCAATATGCTAAAGCCAATCATAGATCCCTCAAAAGTTGAAAACTACCGCCTCTTTGCTCTCCTTAGTGTCACGTTCAAGCTGCTGGAGAGACTGGTTCATAACAGAATCTGCTCATACATCAACAGACACGTCCCACGTCCCTATAGAGCAAGCTAAGTTTAAGCCAGGGAGAAGAAGTGTGAAACAAGTGCTAACAAAAGTAGCCCTTGTCAAAAATGGTTCGAGAACCAGAAGACAAACGTTTAGCGTCGTCAGACTTAACTGGAGGCTATCATACAATCTGGTGGGGCAGAGTCCTAGACTAATTAAGGAATGTCATTCCTTGTCGGAAACCAACCACTCCAATTACCATCATACAAGATTCTGCTTTTTAATTTCTGTGCATACGACCTTCGAGAAACGGAGTCCAGGAAATTTATTTACGCTGTTGATGTTACTTCCATCAGTCAGGATCAAATCCTTAGGGTAACTAAACAACACTAATATAAGACCTGAAGATGTTGGCTGAATACATAAAACGCAATTCTCTCCCATCCTTACTCAAAAGACTGTTATATCATTATTCCGTCTACAAAATAAACAAGCGAGTTCAAACCTAACATCAGATTTAGAAATCGCATTAATACTGCAACACTTCAAAATACCTAGGTGTGGCGCCAGACAGGTCATCAATATTCGAAATCAATCTCCGGAATGTTGCAGCTAAAATCGCTATCGGTTGTTGGTAATACTCCACCACTGTCCATGAAAAGATCACTCATTGCTGAAATTGTGTGTGTGTAAGAAAAAAAAAAAAACAGTATTACCAATTCAATCAGAATTTTCATTATCAGAACTCCAGCGATTGAGCGATTGAAGTATAGAAGACCATCGTGGCGCACAGCAACTGGTCAACTAGTCTGCAGAACAGTCATTTAGACATGCAAGATGCTTGGAAAAATGAATGGCAGGAGCAAATATTCTTGATGCATCAGCAATTAATTTAAACTCCCTGCAAGCGACCAACAGGTTTTCATCTACCTCGACGACTGTGATGGACAGTGAATCAGATCAGAACTGACCTGGAGAGATGTGACTGCAAACTGTACATCATCTAATATTTGAGTGTTCCCTCAGAGCACTCATAGGGACAGTGAAAGACCTTCACAATTTGTATGCAGAACCTTCTGATTGGATTTCAAAGCTGGACTTGGAGTTACGAACCCTTTAAGAACTTGAGAAGCGTGTATCTGTGTGCAAATGTTTATATTTGTTGTAAATACTTGTCTAGTATTTTCTCTTGTCATCATGCGATAAATAATAAATAAATTTGTCCCTATGCAGATGGGAGTCAACAAAATATTTTCCCATTGAGAAGAGAAAATTCATGACAGAAATTTCGTGAAAAATTCTCGCCACATCGTAATATGCCTTTGTTTCCATGATTACCACCTCAGCTGCTGCTTCATATCCGTGACACGCTCTCCTCTTTTTCACGTAATACAAAACAAGACGCCCTTCTTGGAACTTCTTCGATGTCCTCCGTCAGTCCCGTCTGGTAAGGACCTCATATTGGGCAGCAGTACTCCAGAAGATGACGAACAAGCGAAGTGTAGGCAGTCTCTGTATTAGACATTTAGCATCTAGTGTGTGTAGCGCCAGTCAAAGGTAGTCTTCGGTTCACCTTCTCCACAACATTTTCTCTATTACTGTTTCATTTGTTCGTAATTATAGTCCCTAGGTATTTAGTTGAATCTACAGCCTTTAAATTTGTGTTAGTATAGTGTAGCCAAAACTTAGTGAACTTTCGTTTGTACTCAAAGGAAATTAACACTTTTCATGGTTTAGGATCAAATGCCAATTTTCACACCGTACACGCGTCACGACGCACTACGAAGGAATTATCCGGACGGGACGGAAGTCGGTAGATGTCACGAACACGTACGCACAAACAAATTATTACAATTTCAGAAATACTGGATAATTCATTCAAGAGAAGGAGCTTCACGAGTTGAGCAAGTCAGAAACGCGTTGATCTACCCATACGTAAGCAGTTACTCTGCTTGGCATTTAATGAGAGAGTTTTTGAATGTCTTCATGAGGGATAACGTAGCAGATTCTGTTCAAATGGAGCTTAGAACGTCAAAATCCTGAGCTGGTTGGAGGGAATGTCCATTATGCTCCAAACTTTCTCAATTGGGGAGAGATCTGGCCACCTTGCTAACCAAGGTAGGGTTTGGAAAGCACGAAAACAAGCAGTAGAAATACTTGGTGTGTGTGCAAGCTGGCATTATCTTGCTGAAACGAAAGTCAAGGATGGTTTTCCATAAAGGGCAACAAAATGGGGGGGGGGGGGGTAGAATATCGTCGACTTACCACTGTGTTGTAAGGATGCCGTGGATTACAACCAAAGGGGTCCTGCTGTGAAAAGACACGTGACTTGAGAGTACCACTCCTGGCTGTGTGGTCGCATGGCGGGTGACAGTCAGATTGGTATCCCATAGTTATCCTGAGCGTCTCCAAGAGATGTCTTCGGCCTGGAATCTCACTGATGGGAGTAGAATTGTCTTTAGTGGCGACTTCAAATTCAGCCCTAATGACTGGCCATATACAAAGCGTATACAAAGGAAGGCTGCACGAGTGGTCACAGGTTTAAGTCACGGGACAGTGTCGCGGAAATGTTAACGAAGCTGAACTCGAAAACACTTACAGATAGACAACAATTGTCTCACCAGATCCTACTTAAAAACCAGTATTAAGTGAAAAATCTCGGTATACCCTTCTCTCCTTAGGAAGGCCTTTTAACAGCCATGCTTGTGCTTCTAGAAAGTCACCAACGAATCAGAAGAACTACAGGCCAATATCTCTCCTTTGCCATCTCTATAGGATACTAGAGAGAATGATTCTTCAGCGCGTAACTGCTGTAGTTGATCCACTTTTTATCTCGCAGTAAGCTGGCTTTAGACCAGGCAAGAATTGCACCTCACAAATCCTTTATCTTTCTCAGTTCATAGATGATGGCTTTGAGCAGAGAAAAATAACAGGTGTAGCTTTTGTTGACCTTTCGGCTGCCTTTGACACCGTAAACCACAGAGTGTTAGTGCACAAAATCTACAACCTGCCGAGGATAATTGCAACACTCCTACAGATTGCCGGCCGGTGTGGCCGTGCGGTTCTAGGCGCTTCAGTCTGGAACCGCGTGACCGCTACCGTCGCAGGTTCGAATCCTGCCTCGGGCATGGATGTGTGTGATGTCCTTAGGTTAGTTAGGTTTAACTAGTTCTAAGTTCTAGGGGACTGATGACCACAGCTGTTAAGTCCCATAGTGGTCAGAGCCATTTGAACCATTTGAACTCCTACAGATTCGACGTTTTTTCGTGGACTTCCAAGGAAAACACAGGCGGTGGAGAACTCAAAAGAACGGTCTCCCTCAGGGAAGTGTACTGTAACCTATTATATTTATTGTGTACACTAACGATCAACTACAGCCTCAAGGATGTAAAACTTTCATATATGCTGATGACTTTGCTCTTGCTGCCTAGGGCAATCGGTTTGAAGATGTAGAGATAATGCTTGCACACGGTCTACAACAGCTTGGTACCGACTATGAAAAGAATCAACTCGCACCCAATCCTAAGAAAACGCAGGTGTGTTCATTCCATCTGAAACATAAACAAGCTGACAGGAAACTTCAAGTATTCTGGAATGGAGTTGTTCCCACCCCAGGTATTTGGGTGTCACTGTCGACCGTACACTGACCGACAAGGAACATTGTCTGAAGCTGCAGCAGAAAGTATCCTCCAGAAACTTCTTTTTTCGGAAACTGACGTGATCGAACTGGGGTACACATACACAAACATTAAGAACAACAGCTCTTGCCTTACTCTATTCTGCAGGAGTGTATGCTAACCCAGTGTGGTACAATTCAGTACACGCAAAGCATGTTGGTGTAGTCTTAAATGACAACTGTAGGATTGTTACAGGCTGCCTAAGGCCAACCCCCATGGACAAAGTTTAATGTCTCTCTGGGATTGCTCCACGTGACATCAGAAGAGAGGTCGCCTCTAACATCGAGAGGCATAAATCAAATACAGTGACCTCACATCTACTCTTTGGGCATCAACCTGCCAAGCCAAGACTGAAGTCCAGTAAGAGTTTCCTAACAACTTCACAGCCCTTAGAAGGATCAGCTGCGGCTACCCGACTCACCAAGTGAAAAGAAACATGCCAACACCTGTCAAACTGGATGACACTACAAGAATCCCTGCCGCCTGGACACATGGGGAAGTGGGTCATCTGGAAGTCCTTGAACAGAGTACGGACCGAAGTCGCAAGATCGAGGGACAATCTCCTTAAATGGAACTTCCAACTGCCAAATGCCAACACAACACTGTGCGAATGAGGTGAATTGCAGACAACCCGACATCTCTTCAAATGTAACTCATGCCCAACCAGCTGCAGCATGAAGGACTTAAAGTTTGCAGCACCCAATGCTACCAAAGTTGCCCAATTCTGGGTGAATACTGTATAGTTTTCTTTGCATGTATTGTATATGTGCTCATTTTAGTGTACCTCTGACATGAATAAAGAAAGAACAGCCATGCTTCCCACGCTCCATACACTAATCGATCGGGAAGAAATCCTAAGATGCGGTACCATGCCAGTACCCTCTACCACGCAGTTCATAGTGGTTTGCAGAGTATGTATGTAGCTACGCTGAACTGGCCTTCCTTCAGTTAATGATGACCGAGAGACGTGGCGCAGTGGTTAGCATACTGCACTCACATTCTGGAGGACGATGATTCAAACCCGCGTACGGCCCTCCTGATTTAGGTTTTCCTTGATTTCCCTAAATCGCTTAAGGAAACGCCGCGACGGTTCCTTTGAAAGGGCACGGCCGACTTCCCTCCTGATCTTTCACTAATTCGAAGGGACCCATAACCTCGCTGTTTTGCCCTCTCCCCCGAGCCAACCAACCAATTAATAAAGTTTTTATTATCTGTGAACTACAGGGGCTTGCAACTGTGTTTATTTGCTAAAACTGCTGGCGATAGACAGTTGGAGCCTTCACTTGCAGGCATGATGGTTTTGTTGTAGAATATGAATCTGGCTGGAATAATTACACGGGAGAAAATATGAGAGCTCCAGGAAAGCGGGATCAACAAACTAACATAATAAAAAGAAAGACCTAGAGAAAACAACGCAGTTGCATTGTTCATTAAACGACGCCATTTGCACAGCAAGGAGATCACTGACAAGTAACAGTACTGCTCATTGTAAAGAACAAATACTGTATCATAACGATTCATGCGAATTGATAATATAAATTTTGGCTGGTTCAAATGGCTCTGAGCACTATGGGACTTAAATTCTGAGGTCATCAGTCCCCTAGAACTTAGAACTACTTAAACCAAACTAACCTAAGGACGTCACACACATCCATGCCCGAGGCAGGATTCGAACCTGCGACCAGAGCGGTCACGCGGTTCCAGACTGTAGCGCCTAGAACAGCTCGGCCACACCGTCCGGCCATATAAATTTTAATCAACAATTTATAATATGGTCCGTCCTTGGCGTAACCGGGCTAGTGAATACTGCATCTGACCCTAGTCCATTACGGACTTGAAGGACACACTTGAACACACTATGAGACAAATACCCAAGGCCGAAATATTGATAAATGGTTGGAGACGGGGCTCGCGTCATAGGCTCTTCACCTGTATTGACTGCGAAGTCGGGATAAGAAGCGGTAGCGACTGGCGTTGCAGCAGCTACGACGCTATTGGTAAAATTATTATTCCACAAAACATGGCTTAAAGGGAAGAAGAATTCTTGACGTCCTCGGTTCGCCAACACTTGCTAAACATACCTGAATCGGAAAACAGACGAAGGTGGACGCACTATGCTAACGGCAGTTCTTCAAACGATCCATCTTCGTTGTGCTGCTCAGGACGAAGCGCAGAGAGTGCTATGAGGTGAGGTATACTCGCAGTTTTATTACCTCGCTTTCCTAAAAACGAGACTGGCTATGTCAGCATGTTGCGAACCCTGCAGCAACGGCGGCGTCAGCGGCTTATGGCCAACCCCGCTGGTCTGGGAGAGGCCATTGGAAATGGTTTCGTTTGGCACTGTATGCACATGGGAGCGGGGGGTTTGGGGGCGGGGGGGTGAGGGGTGTGCATGAAGCGAAAAGCTGCACTTGATGGTTGGAGTGCTGGCACCACAGTTCCACAGTTACTGACAGTCTGCGTGAACAGTTTATGTTGGTCTCTCATGCAGCATATATGTAGATCGTGATAACCTCATAAGCATCAACAAAGACCTGAAGATGGCGCATTGAAGCGCCGAAACTGGTAGCTACAAAATAAAGAGGACCATAAGGACGGCTGCAGGCGTTTCATTTTCTTACAATAAAGTGTAATTAGTTTTCTGATAAGGAAAGTTCTGTATTGAAAAATTATCTCTTTCTTTGCTTTACAAGCATTAATACACAAAAAATTACAGTTCTTGAGTGGACAAATGTAAGCAACCTTTTAAATCAAAGGAGATCCTTTCAAAAATGCAACCCGTAACAATGACATTAAATATTCAACATTTATTCCCACCCCAAATTTAAGTTGAAAATTACGCATGACTGTTTATCTTTCCTGTACTCAAGTCTCGGGACGTCTGAACCAATAATGCAAGTTAAGTGCAAAATTTTAAATCAGTCACCATAAAGTAAATCGTCTTCTGTTACTCATCAAAATAATCGTTACAAAATGTTTCTGTCAAAATGCTTCAATCTCTTTTCTCATCTAAAATAACTAATCATTATATCAACATGTTCAACTTCCTCAATATAGTATAACTACAACTATACCAGTCTGCCTATGCTGTACTACTTCCCCTGACATACCATCGGCGACTACTGCGTGGCCTCTTCACACGATTAACAGTGCGGATCATCTCCCGCGCATCTCGCAAACCAGAGGTAGCCCAGGTAGGCCTCCCGGCGACACAGCACATCTAATGACACTGCGCTCTTAGAGTTCCAAATGGCGCAAAGGCGCTTACGCGTCCACGATATCCAAATACTAGAGAAATATCCGCAGAATTATCTACAGCCCTCTACCAACTACCTTCAGGAGTTTAATTAAACACTTAACGACTAATACGGTTGAGCCGTGGTATAAACTGCTGTTTTGAAGAGCGCGCCGCAGCGCGTTTGTGAAGCAGTCGCCCTCCGTTTCTGGCGGTGGCGCCGCTGTGGCAATTGCAGCTTTGGTGTCTCCCTCTGGTGCGAAAGAGGAAAGGTTGAATGTTCACGTGCATTTAAGGGGCGCTATGAGCTCGCCAGTTGGTCAGTCTGAGATCTGTCTCTTGTCCGAATTTGTGGCGCAGTGAGAGAACTCAACGAGTGGTCACCCGGTCGGGGGCTTACTTCCTGCATCTGAGTCTGCACGTTAGGCTGCCAGTCTGCTCGAGTTGCTCGGGCAACGGTCATTGGTGGTTGGATCGATCGGGTGGTCGGTCGCGCACTGAGACACAAGATGACTTGTTCGCCTTGAGCGTCGGCGCATGTGAGGTCGCCACGTGAGTCCAGTGGGCCGCGCCGCATAGCTTCGAGTGCAGCGACTCCTGTAACTAGGGGTGTTACTGACAGTTCGCCTTGCTCAGTCCAAGTTAATTCAACATATCAAAATTAAAATTATATAAATTACAGCTAAAATATGAATGACTCTAAAGCAATTAACATTTCTAAATTTAAATTACATGACTATCTTACATTGATTTGGTTAACTGGTACTATTGTTTAACCCTTTGACTACAATCGGGACATATGTGTCGGAGAACTACTGCAAGTTGTTGCTATGTATGAATGTCCCACTGGTAAAGCGAAGCCTTCTGATTGTCAGCAAAATTCTTATAAATAAAAATTGCATCTGTAGGTTGTCCTGTTGTCAAGTTTCACTGGTAATCCTCGTCTCCGTATCATCACACCGAAATAGTTCGCACCTGCAGATAGGCAACCCTACTACCAGAATTGCTAAGCGAGCTTGCCTTCGCGCCTTTCCAGACGAATCGCGTCAGCGGCTTGGACCCACGAATTGACGCTTGCCACATCACTAACAAAACCCATATTGAGAACCTGTAGTGTGAGTTACAAACTTGGAGAGGCGCTCTGTCCTCTGATGTGTATCTGTCTCCAGTATCTCTTGGAGTTTTTGCGCATTTATCTTCGGAAACCGTAGAGGTACTTGAATAATCTCGTACACGCAACGCCCCAGTCAGAACAACCCCCTTGGAAAATGAAACATTCTTTTCATGTTCTTACTTCTGACTAAGACATTAATAATGCATTTGAATAAAATTGATAGTTAAAAATCATAGGGAGATCTCGATATTTTATCTCTGGAAGATATAGGTGAAGACACAAGTTACAAACACTGGCTGCTTCTGCCTGTAGCGTTTCACATTCCTGTAAGCTCCCCTCAACGCTAAGATTTACAGAACACGTTGCATATATGTGAGTGAATGAATCAGTGAAAAATTATTGTTTTCGTAGCTCATAGACTCAAGAATATCCATATGCTAGCAATCCAACACCAGCGAGGCTGCTTCCGTCGTCGGGGAAGCAAAGGTAGGACATAACACTGCAACTGCATTTACGTAACGTATGTAATCAAGTACCAAATTTGGTTTATTACGAACCATGCTCCAACAGAACAAATAGTCCTGTCCCGGAAAAGACACGTATAACACTACCGTCTACTACTACTATACCATAACCTCAAGGCCAAAGGCAGTTCGTATAATGGAATTATTCTTATTCAAGGAAATATAATATGAAGAAGCAGAGCAGTGTTACCCTCTGAGAGGAATTTTGTTATGTTGACCGTGTTGTACCTAACGGAGGTGGCTTATCGGAAGTGAAAATCAGAATTACGTAAATATTCAAACAATAACAAATAATATTTTACCTAGCTACACCGTTTAACACGTTCGCTGCGGTCGCCCGTGCGAGCCGCTAACGCGCGAGGCGGACGCTTGTAAGCGCACGTGCGCTGAGAGCTGAAATCATAGCCCTGCGAAACCTGTAAGTTTGTGGCGAATAAACTAGATGCCGCCAGCTGATTCGTTTGGAGTTCGTACGCTGGCTACCAGAGGCGCAGCGTTCCACTCAGTCAAAACAGTTCGGGGCTAGCTGCCAGGAGCGCTGCAATCACTTCTCTTTGCAGCCGCACGGCCTTCTATGATTTTTATTTCGAGGAAATAACTTTACATAGTTACCGACTTAGCTCGCCACTGTATCTTTTCATAATTCTTATGGATGAATAAAACTTTGTTCTGCAAGGGAAGTCAGCAGTTTCAAGTTATAATAAGATACTGCTGGAATTTATATTTCGTAATCCATACCTGGCTGAATACAAATTATGAACACGCCTAAATTTTGATCGCAAGACTAATGTCTAGTTTTGCGACAAATTCATGTTGTGCACGAACGTAATATTGGCAACGAATATAACGTCTGCGGAAGAGGTGCTAGATATAGAAATACAAGTACACTTTAGCTGCATGCCGATCATGTGATAAATGCTGCCTGCTGTCTGTCGCTTATAAGCGTTACATGCATTTATTGCAAACAATTCTAACAAAGCCCCTTATTTATTTATTGTATTGCTAACTGGACAGAAAATGCAATTCACACAAGTGACAAATCCACTCCATTGAAAAAGAATTAGTCGGAAAACACCAAAAGATTTATAAAACGAAGAAAAAGAAACAGGACTCGTCTGCAATGTGGTGCTATGGAAACCCAATCACAAATATATACATATTATAAAAATGACTGTATGTGTATGTATGTATGTTCCACATCTCCTCCTACTGGACCGATTTCAACGAAACGTGGTACACATATTCCTATTATCGGAAAACTATCACTGTAGGGGTAAGAACCACATACGACACATACGTCAGGAGATATGACGTCATGAACAATGTAATTCGTCAAAAACGGCCGCATCATGTGACGATATTCCACATCTGCTCCTAAACTAGTACACCGATTTCAATCAAATTTGGTACAAATCTTCTCTAAGGTAATGAATCATTTGCTATGGTAGCAAAAACTACTTACGATATATAGTTCAGGAGATATGACGTCATAAACAATTCTGTTCTTGAATAACCGCAACATCAGGTTTGTGATTTCTATTTATTATGTCATTACTACTAAAGCTATTCGCGAAGAATTTTGCAGAGGATATGCATATATACCACTAAATGTAGCTTTGAAATTATATCATAGTATGACACGTAGTACAGGAGATATGACGTCAAAACTATGAAACGCACGAAAATCCGTCCCACTATGCATGTGGTTGTAATGTATTACGTCTGTAATACCAACTCCATTCGCACCTCATTTTGCAGTTTCCTAATATTCTTCCCGGGGAACATGGAAAATTATATTCTTGTGGGACACATAGTACAGGAAATATTATGTCATGAAGATTGACCTGTGTGAAAACGGAACTGAGATGAATGGAAAATAGATAGCGATAGAACAGGAGGCGATGGACAGAGAGAGAAGAAGCAGATGGACTAAAATAAGACAGGAATGAATACACACCCGGGCAACGCCGGGCACTGCAGCTAGTAACAAATAAGTTTTCAAGGTGTAGAGGTGATGTTTTTATAGCAAACCACAAATAAGTCCACATACGGTACTGTACAGAAACATCATATTCTGAGCAACCAATGTAACTATATTTACATGGCTATCAAATAAAACAAACACTTTACAAATCAAACACAAACAGATCTTCCTCTGTAGATACGATGTCCCATTACATTATGGATGTGTAATTGTGCAGCACTTCAAACAGAATCCAGGTTGGTTTGGACACGTTATACACACGTATGGTGTATCCGTACGCTTGCCCCGTGCCGCGCACGTTTTACATCGCTTCCGCATAACTTGCTTCGTCCCTTCCGTTGCGTCCCGCTTTTGCACAACATGTGTGTCTTTACATTTGTTACGCACACCTTTTGTAACGTCCATTGGTGGAAGTAGTCCCTTTATTATTTGTATTCTATAATCATACAAAGTCATATTATGCCCTGAGTATTTATTATATAGGTAATGTGCATTGAACATTAGCATGTCAACTACATGGATGAATAGTTTCTTTGGCCAGCGGATTGTCTTTCGTTCACATAAATAATAAGACAACATCTGGTCCTGCCTATCGGTCCCAGACATACAACTATTATATCTGATAATTGGCAGTGGTTTCGCGACTATTTGCTGGCGTGCATTCTGCACACGTTCCATTGTATTGGGGTATTCTGTGGAAATATAGGAGACCTCTCGTCTATCCTTCCATTTGCCGATCATTACCCCGTCCGAATATCGTGCTATGGTGTCCCCTTTCCCCAGCTTGGCGCATACCACGTCTTTAGGGGTATTTTTCCTATTTACCCTTAGTGTCCCGGTGCAATGTGTTTTTGCATTCAACAGGGTTTTAGCTAAGGCAAAGCTGTTGTAAAAATTGTCCATGTAAATGTGATGGCCAACATTCACCTTCTCTTCTAACAAATGCAATACTATCTTTTCAGCATGCCCTTTTCCCCCCATATCGCCACGCATCCCCGTGTACACAGCGCATTTATTGATGAAGCCGTCTGGTTTATTTAGCATGTACAATTTGATGCCATACTTATTTCTTTTGTTTTTTATGTATTGTCTAAATGACAATCGTCCCCTCCAAAGAATCATTGATTCATCTAAAGAGAGATCCCTACCTGGATAATACACATTACACATTTTGTTGTTGAAATAATTCAATATAGGGCGTATCTTATACAGTCGATCATTTGGTTTCGGTTCGCCTGACTCTGGATTTTTTGCAAAATGCAATGCGCGTAAGATAAGCAAATATCTGTCTCTGCTCATACTCATCGTTATTCCTTTATTTTCGAACAGCGGATCCCTCTTCCAGTAGTCTTGTAGTCGGGCACATTTGACATTACCCATATGTAATGAAATCCCCAGGAAGACAAGTATTTCTTCTATACTTACGGGTTTCCAATTACTAATTCTAGAGCCCTCTTGTGTATTTGCGCTCGCAAATATATTCCGTGCGTTATCATTTGTTTCGTCAACTATGAGCTGCAGTATGTCATCTGTAACCAGTAGCCTAAAGAAATCCATTGGCGTATTGCCAGCAGGCTTCATCAGCAAACATTCTGCTTTCGTAAACGGGTGATACTGCATCCCATGTGGTTCTTCATGCCACGTAACACCTGGTTTGCTTACCTCTGCGAGCGCTGGTTCTTTATCGTCGGCGATTTCCTCATCATCGTCGCCCGTATCGTCCGATTCCGAACTGTCACGAAACATACTGGACAGTTCTGCTTCCACACTGTCATCACTGTGGTCTGTTTCTGCAGTCTCCAAATGCCAGTCACCCTCATCTGGTTCGTCCTCTCTGAACTCTACATCACTATCTTCTAACACACGTAGTAACTCATGGTCAGTATATTGGTCACTCTTCCTACACTTTTTCGCGTTCGAAGGCCCCGGTGTCGGTTCATTCGCCGCCATTGCAAACAATGCACAACACAGACGACAAAAAACGAAAACACACAACTGCAGACAGGAACACGTTACGTGATATGTCGTTGGTTACTTGAACTAACACGAGTGCACAGCCGAACAAACTAAACTGAGAACTCTGCTAGTGAACGCGCCGCTTATATGCGTCAGCCGCAGCGAACATGTTGACGGCGTAGCGTAATGGTCAAGCGCATTGCTCACGAAACAGTCGACCTGGAATCAATCTCAGGTGCTTCCTAATTTTTTTCAATTGTTTTCATTCTTATTTTCCTTGGTTTCGTCAGATTTTGCAACTATTTACCGTAGAATTTAAATACATTCAAGTAGTATATTTATATAACTAGGCGAAAGTTTTAATGAAAATAAAGATTTTAAAGATTCTTGTGATTACGTGCGCTACTTTTTATTCATTACGACAGTAGAAGTTTTGCCATTTTTATGGTGACATATCATAGAAACATGTGAAACATATATGTTTCACTCTAGGCACATTTTATGAAGGCATTGTTTGAGCAGTTACATTTCTCTGCAACATGCTTCATTGGAAAGCACACTTAATTCAAGTTTTAAAACTAAGGTGTTTCCTCTAATAGTTTGGATGCAAACCAAGCGTACTAGATCATAGGGGTGTCCACAAGAGCACTGAATTGATGCAGCACGGTCGAATGTATTTTAATTGCATCTTCTCTTGATGATACCTCTCGCTGTTGTTGGAGTTATTCAGGGGCACTTTGTAATCTTTTAATTAGATTTTTGACTTGACGATAGAAATATACATCTACCGTAAATAACCGAACACTCTGAAGATACGAAGTAAAATAAAAATGAGAAAAAAAAATCAGGACGGACCTGGGATTGATCCCAAGTCGCCTGTTTCGTGAACAATGCGCTTGACCATTACTCTACGCCAATAACGACGAACAGAGCGCTAAATAGGGTATAGCCTCCTATAGTGCTATCGGAACAACTTTCGAGAGCATGTTCTCCTTTCCTATGGCCAACTCAGGCGAAATATTTCGGGCACGTTATGTGGAGTCCCACCTCTTTCTAGAAACAATTCGGACGAAATCGGCGTGTCCCAGTTGGCGACCTCCCCTAGTGAGAACTCAGCTAGCGAGCGCACCGCTTATAAGTGTTACCCGCACTGGCTTGCTGATCGCGGCAACGCTTATGAGCGTCAGCCGCTCTGGCGTGTTGATCGCGGAAACGCTTATGAGCGTCAGCCGCTCTGGCGTGTTGATCGCGGAAACGCTTATAAGCGTCAGCCGCAGCGAACGTGTTAAAGAATAAAGAAAACGGTCGCCAGCCTAATTAGGCAAGAGAATGGTTAATATTCTTGTTTAAGAATACAGGTATGAGTAACTTTAACGGACAAACACAACCTATACTTTGCCACACTCGAGGGCAATGAACTCTGGCACCTGAATACAGTGTGTTCAGGTTCAGGTTGGAGTTAACAGATCAGAACAAAACTACTGCCATTAATATAACAGATAACAATACACACTATTACTTTCATGGATTATTCAAACTGAATGGTCTTCATAACATTACTATTAATATTCACTGTAAAATCATAAATTGGACATAGGTTCAGTATTACTTTCCAAACATTTTCCTAGCTGACTTAGAATTATGAATGTAGTTCATTGCAAAATTATGAACTGGCCACAGGTTAAGCCTCTCTCAGGAAAATACTTTTCTATTTAGAATGAAAGTTAAATGGCATTCACTAACAGGTTACTTCTCACTGTTTTTTTAATAAAGAAATTATTGTTTCCATGAATAGTGGTCTTTCTATTAATTGTTATTTATCATGAGCATAAAGGATAACCTGTGGATTCTATTACACTATCAACACACTTTCAATACCCAAAAGAAATAAGTGCTTAGCAAAGATGAGTATATAACTTTCCACAATTGCAGTCTTCCACTTTTACTACAGTGAGACACAAAATTAAGAAAAAATGGTTCAAATGGCTCTGAGCACTATGGGACTTAACATCTATGGTCATCAGTCCCCTAGAACTTAGAACTACTTAAACCTAACTAACCTAAGGACATCACACAACACAAAATTAACATATTTGTAAGGTACTGACTCAGCTTCTGCGATTTACAACATGCAGCAATGTGATCATTTACTAAACAAAACTTTATAAGCCTCAGTCTCAAGAACTTTTAATTTTGATGTTGGCAGCAACATATTAATAAGCAGTTTTAATGGGAAAATTATTTTCACAAGTATCATTTACTTTAACTCACTCTCTTGCCACATTAACTTTAACTTTCTTTTTACTATGATCAAGAGGCATTAATTAGCAAAACACTGAGCTTTAATGTTCTTTCAGTAAGGACACTCGGTAATCACTTTAGTTCAAACGGAGAGGAACCCGAGAGGTGTTATTATAAGGAAAAAAATCAAGGTAGGTACATAAATTCAGTTATAAATTACCTTATATTTGAGCACACTAACACATCCAATAAGCTGATCCTTCACTGTACATTATTTTATTGTTCCGTTACAGTGATTGCGCAATGTGGCGGCGATTGCATGTTAGTAGGTAGATTTGCATGTAGAATTGCTGGACTCTGTCATATCTTGGTGGCGATGATAGATACCAATTTCAGAAAAATTCCAGCTCTTCATCCATCAATCCGAGACATTGGAAAGCGTCAGGAAAAGCCTCTCTCGGAACAAGCTCAATATACAACTTTTACATGGGCAGTTCACAGTTTGGTAGCTCGTCCCCGACTGACTCTCAATTCCACCTGTTCTATCTAGACCAACCACAATTTGCGCGCGCTACACAGTTTCGTTCCCGAGGGGAACCACAACACCTTTTACGTACAAAATAACTAAGAACCCTAAGTGAGGATAAGCAATTACATAACAACAGCCAAACATATTAATTAAAACAGAACATTTGCACATATTGGTATTTGAACAAAAAATTATTTAAACAAAATCATTCAATCTCAAAGATAACCAAAGACATTAAGTGAGAAAGACAAACATATCATTTACTTATATCGTATATATTACATAGGTCAAACTTCCCACATTTCAAAAGACATCAAGTTTATAACAGACAAAAGAATAAACACTCTCAAGGTATGGATTCAATCCAACAACATTTACAGAAACTCAACGATGTAATATTAAATAAAATAAAAAGGCAAAATAAATCAGTAGAGCAGTAGAGCTATGGTGTTAGAAGGAGAGGTAACCCGCTGCGACTTCGGAGGAACCATTCAGCTGTGGCGACTTAGAAGAAAGTGTTAGGATGATACCGTGACCCACCCCACCCCTTCCCCTGATCGCCATTTTGTATTCAATGAAACGTAGCACAACAGGTCCGGTGAGATAAGTCGATTCTCCGAAGCAGCCTCCGCGCCAAAAGCGGCAAACAGGTGGTGGGGTCCGGCCTTGCACGTGCGGCCGCGTCCTTGCGGGCGTGAGACACGCCGCGCCGTGCCGGCCTCTTAGCGCCGCCGTATTCCTGGAGAAGCCGCTAACAATAGCGGCTGCCGTCGGAGGCGCGTGGCTTCCTATACAGTAGTGCACAGTGGCCGAGCCTGTCTGCGGTCGCGCTGCCACACCTGCTGCTCTTCCGCCTCGGCGCTTCCAGGCGCCGCCAATAGCAACCTTAAGCCGCCGGCACACGGACCGTGCATCCGAACGTTGAGCGTGCCGAGTTTCTGACGTCATAGCGTGGAACAGCACGCTAGGGAGTCTTTCCGAACGTCTAGAGCAATATCTGGCATGTCAGATATTCTGAGCGTGCGTCTGAGCGTTGATCAATGAGATGGCACAACGCCACCTACGTCACACGCACGCCGTCTCCCTTCAGTACAGAGTTGTGAGGCGCCATATTGGCATACATTTCAAGCCTGTATGTATATATGCCGTTTCTGAGCACCAGCAAATTGGGGATCACTGGAAAACCCGTTGTTAACTGTGTGATTCGTTCCAATAAAATATTGAGAAACATCATATTCGGGGAAACAGAATTATTGTATCTTGGGTATTATGAGAGTAGGCTATATGAAGGCAGCGAAACATGGAAGATCAACCCAAAACGCATTGTTCTTGGTACAATTTATTATAATTAAATTTCAATTAGTAACATATCTACGATTAAGGTTTTCAGCAAGGAGTAACATAATATAATTAGAGGCTAAAGATGTGACGTTGGTTTAGCGTAATGAGTAGCGTCACTATCCTTCATTGAGAAGTGTGATGGGGCGGTGGTTCGCGTCTTGACACTTCCGATTCGCCTTTTTATTAGGTTCTGATACTTCATTATTAGTTTAATGTAAGTATATACTATAATATTTGATGTTCACCTTTTTTTGAGGGGTGACTTTGTTCTATTGGCTTAATCTACAGGACAGTTGCGCTATTTGGATAAAGATATTTCGCTCCTTTTTCTTTTACGCTTCGTAATTCACATGTTGCAAAGATTCTGCTACTGGGTAGGAACAGTGATCAAGTAAGACTGACCGTGGGGTTTTACTAAAATGTGGAAATGATGAAATAATGTTTAACTTACGCGGAGAAGTATTCCACATTTGAAACGCACTGTTTGTAATGGAACTTTTATAAGCCTGACCTTATTGATTGGCCATGGTACTTTCCTTTTCTTGGACGATGGAGGAAATGTGCGTTTTAATAGAGTTAGCGTGGGAATTTTACGCCAGCCCACTGAGTAAACAGTGTGATTTACGAACTAGAAACATCCTTCAACTGCCGCTGGAGTGCGTTGCGATCGCGTATTCCACGTTGGGGCCCACGTACTGTATGCACAGGTCGCATCTTTCCTGAGCGTTCAGCAGCACGTTTAACATGGCACGCTCGACGTTAACGTTCGACAGCACGGTCCGTGTGCCGATGGCTTTACCCACCGCCTTTCTCTTGTTGGTATTGAGCCGTGTGTGACTCGTGTTCGTGCCGTATCTCATTTGACATCCTGTTTTTACTGTACTACCACCTCGTTTTGTTAATTTCAATTACTGGAGTCTCTGAGTAGCCGCGTTGCCTGCCCGTGAGCGGCAGCAGCGGCGCTTATCGATATAAGCTCTGGTGTATTATCTTTGGTGACTGTTATTACTTCCCGGTTGTCGTGTGTTCGGAGTTAGTTGGGACCTGCCAGTCGGTTGGAACGTGCCAGCAGTCAGTTCGGATCTGGCAGTGTTTGAGTTTGTAAGGTAGCAGTATTTTGCACCTTACTGTACAATAATAATTGTTGCAAAGACGAGTTAGATATCGGTTTATTTTGCACCTTATTGTAATATAATAATTGTTGCAAAGACGAGTTAGATATCGGTTATTATTTTATTTATCTGGCCATCAACCTATTGAAATTAATATAGGGAGTATCAGGCGGCAGAAGACGCCTATTAACTTTAAGAAATTCGCATGTTGCATGAAGTCGGGGTTCAGGTGATATTTTCACGGGGTTTGGCTGGAGCGGACGAGCAGCACTGCTCAAAGGCAGGGCAGAGATGTGCGGAAGTTTACAACCGACCATTACGAGTTGGCATGCGAAAGCGTCCCACTGGGGGAGACGCGCCGCCGGAGCAGGTAGGCATATGTCGAGATGAGGTGGCGCCTAAGGGAGCCTTCCCACGAATCTTAACGTTTTCTGGGGCTTTCTAAGAAACGCGGTTAAGCTAGTGCAATGACCTTTTCCCGCGCGAGGGCGAACAGAGACACACGATTTGTGGGTTCAATCTTCGACGGAGTTTCAGTTTGTTCCAGAACATTCTAGGCGTAGTAAGGCGCAGAATGTTTTAATTGGCTGGAAGAAGCCAGGAAATAATAGTGGGAGCGAACTGTGCTGGTGTAGAGCCACAGGATTGGCCAGCTCGAAAAATAGCGTGCGGGTGCTGATTTTTGCAGAGGGAAGCTTTAGGAGCTGTTATCGAGGGGAAGCGTCTTAGCTCCTGTAGCGAGCGGACGTCGTGCTTTCGGCTCTGCTGTAGGAGAGTAAAACCTTTTCAGTGTGCTGCGCAGAACTTTGAAAAATTCTGCCAGCTGCAGAAAATAGTATTCGGTTAGGAGTACTGTCAGGTTTTACTGTTAGAGACAGGCTGATTCCGCTAATTACGGTTGAGAATACTGTCTCACAGGAAGCAGACAGGAGCAGAGCAATTTCCTTGAGCCACACTTTATTAAAGACGTTACTGGATTCCGCCTTTGGGCTGGTGAGTCCCGTCTTAACGAGTGCGAGACGACTGGAAAGAAAGCAGAGTTAGCTTTTGAATAGGAGTTTACGAACAGGAAGCCTGCTCGCGAAAATAAATTCATTTTGTTGCAATTGAGGCCCCTCGACGACGCAGAAGCCATCGGCAGCTTGCTGACCTGTCCACGATGCTGCATTTGGTAACATGATGCTCAGTTTCGGCATTTAATCCGATATTACGCACGCCTCTGATTACCAGAGCTCAGTTTTCCAGTGACGCTCTTATTGAGAATTTGTTAATTGCAGTAGGTTTGTCTGACGAATTTTATGCCGTCTGACAAGGGGAGGGAGTAGAAAATAACAAGTATAGATGCGTTATCCGACCTTAAGAGTTAGTTTTGGAATTTAAGGGCCATTGCCATTACTAGCTTAATTTTATCACTTATAAATGTATGTCATTGTTCAGTTTGATGTTAGGAAGATTGGTGTTCAATAAATGTGTTCAATGCTATCCTTGTTTGTTTAATAGTGATCACTTCCCTGAACACTACTTAGTTATTAAATATTAATCAAAATTAGTGAAGGGGCAGTTTTAATTAAAGGTTGGGTGTCATAACAGGCCTTCAGCCAGAGCCAAAGTAGGCAAAGTGAACAAAAGCATTCTTGTTAAACCCCCCCCCCCTCCCCGCCACATTTGGCTGACCCACCTAGGGTCCCTAATCATTCATTTTACTGAAAGAAACTCCTTCCAAGTTGGCACGCAGAACAAGATCAGTCAGGGCGCGGCTGCAGTGATGTCCGGACCGCCACACCTTGCCCTACGGTTGCCGACACACGATTGTAGTGGGGACGACTTTGGTCGGTCGTCGGTCGGTCGTCGGTCGGTCGTCGGTCGGTCGTCTTGCCGGACGACGTGTTTTTGGCCGGCGATCGCTTATGGGTTGGCTGTGTGTGCCGACTCGTGATTCGTCCCTGTTATTGTACAATCACTGCCGTTAGCATTGTCTAGTTCTTCGTGCAAGTGTTCGTGAAACTGTGTGTAGCTTGTGTGATTTTGACTGACAAGTTAGTTTAAATGTTGTCGGCGTACTAGCTCTGAGCTGTCGGTCGGTTGGTGTGGATCAGCCAGGAAATCTCCCCGCGGCGCAGTGGGCCGAGCCCACTGGCGGTCTCTACGCAGTGTCGGAGTGTGTGGGAGCTGTTCCGATTGCCACATGGTTCGTGACTCACCGACCCAGGGCTTCAAAGTTGAGTGGTGATTTAATTACCGTAGCCAGTCTGTTCACACTGTGCCGTTGGTTTTCATGGTTGGCTGTTGGGGGCATTCCCGTAAGCAACAGCGAGTGTTCGAGTTGGCGAAAGTTTGGCCACCATCCGGTGGAGTTTAACTGTATTTTGGTTATTTGAAGTCCAAGTGCACCAGCGGAATTTTCTGCCTTGTGGCCGTTAGCGTTGCGGTTACCTGCCCTGGCCGCTGACGTAAAATTCAGGCAGTGTCCTTTCCTCACCGTGTTGTCACTGTCCAGCACGTGTGTGTAGTTTTGACAGCTTAGGCATACTTGGTTGTGGGCGGCTACGCCTTTTACGTTTTGGCTTTGGAGTTCCTTGTGTATGGAAAGCAAGTCGTCTTGTTGGTGGGTCCGTTGACTGTCTCTTGGTTGGGTTGCCGGCGGATCGGATATAGATGGGCCGACTACCTGTCTCCCCCAAGAGAACGTTAATATTTCAAGTGCAGACCGACCGCCGGAAACTTCTGAGCACCGTACTGCCTTTTCTTATTGGTGTTTGATTGTGTATTTTAAAGCCTCGTAGGTGAGGGTTCGAATTTTTATGCTTTTAGTTGGGTTTTAGATAATGGGCCTTCAGCCGTTTGAAAGTTCCTAACTTGTCAAGTCTTGCACTGTTTGGGCCTTGAGCCTCATTTAAAATATTTTTTTTTCTGGGTAAAGCTATGGGCCTTCTGCCTTTTGAATATTTGTTGTGTTTTGAATAATGGGCCTTCAGCCGTTTTAAAAGTAAAATTCCTTATTCTTAAGTCTTAGATTATTTGGGCCTTCAGCCTCATTTCAAATACTGTTTAAGGATAAAACCTCGCGCTTTCTGCCTTTGGAAAATTTATTGTAGTTGTGTTTTAAATTATGGACCTTCAGCCGTTTTAAAAAATTAAAGAGGTTATGCCTTAAGCCATAAGATTATGACATATTCAGTCGATAGTTAAGCTCGGAAATTTGCTCTGTAATACTTAGGCAACTAAATAAAGTTGTATGTGTTTGAGTGTAACTGACAGCCGCTCATTTTTGGCAACCTTCCACAATTCCAACGATCTGCTCTGTCCTGCGGATTTAACAGGTGTTTCAGGTATCATCGATGTCTTTTGAACTGGGCATAGTGAAATTAGCGCCAAAAAAAGGTCGCGGGAACGTCCACTAATCCCCCTGTCCGAACTCCGCAACATGCCCGGCAGGTAGAAGTATGTGGTATACTGCCTTTGAGGACTTGAGATGCTCGAACAAGAACTGTAAGGTGGCGCTCACGCGCTCTGTACAATTGACGCAATAATCTTGGGTCAATATATCGTGGCAGGCCAAGAAAGGCACACTGTTATTAGGCATTATTTATGCCCGATACGCGCCGGGTAGAGCCCTACCTTCTTAGAAAGCATCCCATAGCTCGATGGTCTGGTACTAGCATCTAATGCGTTAACTTACTTGCCTCGCAAGGCACAAGGGGGAATTATGCAGACTTTTTTTTTTTTTTGGTCATCAGTCTACTGACTGGTTTGATGCGGCCCGCCACGAGTTCCTTTCCTGTGCTAACCTCTTCATCTCAGAGTAGCACTTGCAACCTACGTCCTCAATTATTTGCTTGACGTATTCCAATCTCTGCCTTCCTCTACAGTTTTTGCCCTCTACATCTCCCTCAAGTACCATGGAAGTCATACACTCATGTCTTAGCAGATGTCCTATCATCCTGTCCCTTCTCCTTATCAGTGTTTTCCACATATTCCTTTCCTCTCCGATTCTGCGTAGAACCTCCTCATTCCTTACCTTATCAGTTCACCTAATTTTCAACATTCGTCTATAGCACCACATCTCAAATGCTTCGATTCTCTTCTGTTCCGGTTTTCCCACAGTCCATGTTTCACTACCATACAATGCTGTACTACAGACGTACATCCTCAGAAATTTCTTCCTCAAACTAAGGCCGGTATTTGATATTAGTAGACTTCTCTTGGCCAGAAATGCCTTTTTTGCCATAGCGAGTCTGCTTTTGATGTCCTCCTTGCTCCGTCCGTCATTGGTTATTTTGCTGCCTAGGTAGCAGAATTCCTTAACTTCATTGACTTCGTGACCATCAATCCTGATGTTAAGTTTCTCGCTGTTCTCATTTCTACTACTTCTCATTACCTTCGTCTTTCTCCGATTTACTCTCAAACCATACTGTGTACTCATTAGACAGTTCATTCCATTCAGCAAATCATTTAATTCTTCTTCACTTTCACTCAGGATAGCAATGTCATCAGCGAATCGTATCATTGATATTCTTTCACCTTGTATTTTAATTCCACTCCTGAACCTTTCTTTTATTTCCATCATTGCCTCCTCGATGTACAGATTGAAGAGTAGGGGCGAAAAGCTACAGCCTTGTCTTACACCCTTCTTAATACGAGCATTTCGATCTTGATCGTCCACTCTTATTATTCCCTCTTGGTTGTTGTACATATTGTATATGACCCGTCTCTCCCTATAGCTTACCTCTACTTTTTTCAGATTCTCGAACAGCTTGCACCATTTTATATTGTCGAACGCTTTTTCCAGGTCGACAAATCCTATGAAAGTGTCTTGATTTTTCTTTAGCCCTGCTTCCATTATTAGCCGTAACGTCAGAATTGCCTCTCTCGTCCCTTTACTTTTCCTAAAGCCAAACTGATCGTCACCTAGCGCATTCTCAATTTTCTTTTCCATTCTTCTGTATATTATTCTTGTAAGGAGCTTCGATGCATGAGCTGTTAAGCTGATTGTGCGATAATTCTCGCACTTGTCAGCTCTTGCCGTCTTCGGAATTGTGTGGATGATGCTTTTCCGAAAGTCAGATGGTATATCGGCAGACTCATATATTCTACACACCAACGTGAATAGTCGTTTTGTTGCCACTTCCACCAATGGTTTTAGAAATTCTGATGGAATGTTATCTATCCCTTCTGCCTTATTTGACCGTAAGTCCTCCAAAGCTCTTTTAAATTCTGATTCTAGTACTGGATCCCCTATCTCTTCTAAATCGACTCCTGTTTCTTCTTCTATCACATCAGACAAATCTTCACCCTCATAGAGGCTTTCAATGTATTTCTTCCACCTATCTGCTCTCTCCTCTGCATTTAACAGTAGAATTCGCGTTGCACTCTTAATGTTACCACCGTTGCTTTTAATGTCACCAAAGGTTGTTTTGACTTTCCTGTATGCTGAGTCTGTCCTTCCGACAATCATATCTTTTTCGATGTCTTCACATTTTTCCTGCAGCCATTTCGTCTTAGCTTCCCTGCTCTTCCTATTTATTTCATTTCTCAGCGACTTGACTTTCTGTATTCCTGATTTTCCCGGAACATGTTTGTACTTCCTCCTTTCATCAATCAACTGAAGTATTTCTTCTGTTACCCATGGTTTCTTCGCAGTTACCTTCTTTGTACCTATGTTTTCCTTCCCAACTTCTGTGATGGCTTACGTGATTTGAAATGTGTACTGTGTCAACTGCTGCACGAAAAATAAGCATGTGAGCGATATCATCATCACTTTCTTCCATTGTGGACAGAAAGGTGTCTGGCGTTTCCTGATCAATCAGGATATCCATTTCTTTAAAGTACGACATTGTGCTGTGACATATATATCCGGGCCCCTCTCTAATTTTTTTGTCGTTTACTTTCTACTGCTCTGTGTAAAAGTTTATTCTGAGCGAATTTAATTTCTCTACTCCCGCATAAATGGGCAGATATTGCGCAGTATAACCCTTACAAAATATATTGACGAGTCTCACAATTTTTAAAAATCTTCACTATATAGCACTAACCGCCAATACTGATCTCATACTGTCGGTACTTAGCAATAAAATAATGTAGAGCGTGTCAGGGTCCTTAATGCCAAACTTTTTGCTACGGGAACTTATTATAATTTATTTTCTGTGGGGTGCAATAACAAGTTTTCTTAGTTACCACTGAATCTTAAGAAACTACAAAGACAAAGATAAAAACTGAGCCGGCAGCGGTGACCGAGCGGTTGTAGCCGCTTCAGTCTGGAACTGCGCTGCTGCTACGGTCGCAGGTTCGAATCCTGCCTCGGGCAAGGATGTGTGTGATGTCCTTATATTAGTTAGGTTTAAGTAGTTCTAAGATCTAGGGGACTGATGACCTCAGATGTTAAGTCCCATAGGGCTCAGAGCCATTTGAACCATAAAAACTGAATTACAAATTAAAAATCATCTGTCTTCTTCTTGACAAAGCATATCTTAAAATAAATATAAAATAAAATATCTTCCATAGCCGTGGATCAGTACGTTGCACTTGTAATTTACAGGATTACCTAAAAGCCCGTTAACATCTGAAAATCCACTAATTGATGCAATAATGTAGGTAGATAGGTAAAAATTGACACACTTGCCTGAAATGACATGGAATTTTATTGAAACAAAAGCCAGTGCAGAAACAGGCCGACACATACCTCAAGACAGCAACAAGTCAGTGACACCGCATGAGAATCGTGTATAAAGTGAGCTGTAATGAGAGAGGGAGTCTTATCATTCCTAGCCTGGCTGATAAACACTTGCTGGGAGATACGACTTCGCAGGAATGCGCTCCACCCCATATTGCTACGTGTGGGAGACCTCTTTCGCACGTCTTTGATGGAAGATCATGTGCCGAGCCGCCACATCTGTCGCGCTTGGCCTCCCAGATCCCCAGACCTCAATCCGTCTGATAATTGGTTGTGGGGTTACCTCAAGTCTCAAGTCCGCTGTAATCGTCCGACACCATTACGGATGCTAAAAAACAACATCTGAAGGCAGTTTCTCAGCATACCTACTGATACGCTGTACAGTGCTCTTCACAACATGGTCCCTCGAGTATAGGTATTGTTGATGAATGACGACCGATATGTTGAGCACTTGTTATGCTAATTATTGCTTTTGTATCACATGAAGCACAATCTGTTTGTCGCTTGTGCACTTTTTCGGTTTCAATGAAACTCCATGTCATATCAAGCGTCGGTGTCAATTTTCACCTCTCTATCTACATTATTGAATTTTCAAATGTTAATAGACTTCTCGATCAACTTTTATATAACTTGCGTTGTCATGCTAACTAAAAGGCCAGAATTATTCACGTATGTGGGTAACATGAGGTGACGTAAGCTGTACATAGCTTCTCCTCAGTCTCCTAGTGATATAAGGGCGCGGCCTCTGTGTGACACGAAAACAGTTTGGCTTGTCATTATAATTCGTCGTATTATTGTCGTTATTGCCAAGTGGCAGTGTATAAGCATTACAAAATACAATGTTAAGTAAGGTGCACTTTAAAGGGACAGTTTGTGCATCATAAATAATTTGTGTAAAAAGAAATAACATATTTTTACGGTGACAATTCCTACTAATTTTTTCATAGTCGGATACAGTACGAGTCATAAAAGAAGGAAAAGCAGGATCTAAAGGCCAAAACACTGGGTGCAGCTTTCGTGTATTCGTAGTATTTTCAGTCCGAAGATCGGTCTGATCCAGTTTTCTACTTTAGACCAGCCTGTTCATTTCTCTATAACATTCCAACTTACATCCACTTGAAGCCTTCGTGTCCCTCTACAGTTTTTTCCTATAAATTCCGACCCCTTCTTTTTGCCCATGATCCCATTCATTACCTATTCATTTTTTGCCCAACCTACCACTCTAATTTTCACCACTCTTATGTAGCACTAATTTCATATGCTGCTACTGTTCTCTTCTTGATCCTTCTGTGTTTTTTCCACATTTTGCACTTCCATACAAGACTACAGCCAATAAGTGATCAGGTGGGTACTAAAGGCACTTTTGCGTCCCTCAGAACGCAAATTCACGTGTAAGTACGTGGATCAGAACACGTAATGAATGTGGACCTAGATCACAGGTAATTGCTTCTCCTCGGCGCTTCTAGTGCCCTCGCTGCAGCCACAAACTACGCATTAGTTCCTGTAACTGCTTAATTAACAGTAGGTTGGTGATGCATATACATGAAGACCGCAAGTATCTGGTAATATTCCCTGAATATTCTATCAAGTAACACATAAGATGTGGACTTCACTGTTCACAAAGTATTTAACTAATTCAGTAGTCACGAACTGTAACCAAGACGTCAGCCACATCGGTCTGTTTGTAAGTCCCTGTGACCTTATCATTGTGGTATTCTCTCGCAGAATTTACTAGTACCTCGATAATTTGATAGTCTCTTACAGGACGTTCAGTTCTGGATTTGGTAATTGGTACAGTTCCTTATAATTGACATTAGCTCACAATAACGGTGCTGCCGATCTCTTTCACGAGTGTACGCGTAAATACACTGTGTCAAAAGTATCCGGACACCCCCAGAAACATAAGTTTTTCATATTAGGTGCATTGTGCTGCCACCTACTGCCAGGTGCTCCATATCAGCGACCTCAGTACTCATTAGACATCGTGAGAGAGCAGAATGGGGCGGTCCGTGGAATTCACGGACTTAGTAGGTGGTCAGGTGATTGCGTGTCACTTGCGTCATACGTCTGTGCGCGAGATTTCCGCACTCCGAAACATCCCTATGTCCACAGTTTCCGATGAGCTAGTGAATTGGGAACGTGAAGTAGCACCTGCAGCACAAAAGCGTACAGGCCGACCTCGTCTGTTGACTGACAGAGACCACCGACACTTGAAGAGGGTCGTAATGTGTAACAGGCAGACATCTATCCAGACCATCACACAGGAATTCCAGACTGCATCAGGATCCACTGCAAGTACTATGACAGTTAGGCGGGAGGTGAGCAAACGTGGATTTCATGGTCGAGCGGTTCCTCATAAGCCAAACATCACACCGGTAAACGCCATACGATGCCTCGCCTCGTGTAATGAGTGTAAACATTGCACGATTGAACAGTAGAAAAACGTTGTGTGGAGTGACGAATCACGGTACACAATGAGGCGATCCGTGGCAGGGTGTGGGTATTGCGAATCTGCCAGCGTGTGTAGCCAACAGTAAAATTCGGAGGCGGTGGTATTGTGGTGTGGTCGTGTTTTTCATGGAGAGGGCTTACACCTCTTGTTTTGCGTGGCACTATCACAGCATGTTTAAAGCACCTTCTTGCTTCCCAATGTTGAAGAGCAATTCGGGGATGGCGACTGCATCTTTTAACACGATCGAGCACCTGTTCATAGCGCACAGCCTGTGGTGGAGTGGTTACACGACAACAACAACATCCCTGTAATGGACTGGCCTGCACAGAGTCCTGACCTGAATCCTATAGAACACCACCGGTATGTTTTAGAACGGTGACTTAGTGCAGGCCTCACCGACTGACATCGATTTCTTTCCTCAGTGCAACACTCCTTGAAGAATGGGCTGCCATTCCCCAAGAAACCTTCCAGCACCTGATTGGACGTATGCCTGCGAGAGTGGAAGCTGTCATGAAGGCTAAGGGTGGGCCAACACCATACTGAATTCCAGCATTACCGATGGAGGGCGTTACGAACTTCTGTCATTTTCAGCCAGGTGTCCGGATACTTTTCATCACATAGTGTATTTCGTTATGCGTTTGGTTGCTGATCTCGCGTCACAGTAAACGAGCTAAAGTATTTTGTCTCATGAATTCTAATCAGATAAAGTCTATAGTGTCTCTCTTAAACACAATAATTACCGAATTATGTTCAAGTTTATGCTTGTTCTTCCGAAACCTTCGCGCCACTATAGACTATTGTCTCGATGACACGACACACGAATGCAGAACGTACACTCATTCATAATAATTTATCTCCTCATTAGTTACGTGATACATCTATACTTCAGCATTCTTCTGTAGCACCACATTTCGAAAGCTTCTAACCTCTTTTTGTTTACACTGTTTATCGTCAATTTTCACTTCATTTATAATTATAGCACACGAAAAAAAATCTGTCATTCCTGATCTCACTGTCTGTCTCTTCGTCCATCTGTTAAGACACCTTTTCCTTAGGAACGGTTAGACGCATCAAGTTGAAGTTTATTACATCCATGGTCCCTTGGCGGCATAATAAACGTTAGATTCTAGTCATGCAATGAAAGGCTGCGATCAATTATATGACGCGCTGTGATACTCCGAAACTCACTCATCGAAACCTGTAAGGCACTTCCCGTTCATCTAAAATGATGAAATTTAGTAAGAAGTAAGCTTTTCAGTACAAGTAAGGAAAAAAAACGAAATTTTTTAATTTGTAGTTAATTATAACATACGAAAAAATATTTTCTTTCGTCATTTGTTATCCGACTTCAAACTTGAAATTAAAACCATAAGATACGATATCGCAGTGCGTTATTCCAAATTACGATGCAAATTTCCTTCGGACATGCTCGCATACTCGAAGGAACAGGCATTGACGCGACTACAGCAGTTATAAAATACATGAAATGTATTCGCAGTTGCGAATATGGGAAACCGTCAGCTATATAGACACATACTTGATGACATATGATGGTTTGGGTCTGGCTGGGAGTCGTGCTCGGGTAGAAAAATGGTAAGGAGACCGCTCGCGAGAAGCGGGAAATCCGGGTTCGAATGCTGGCCCGACAAAAATTTTCGTTGTCGTCATTCCATTACACAGCTCCATGTTCGGTACAGCGAATACATTTCATATATGAAATTCAAAGAGTCAGTAGTTCCGCATTCATGCTAACTGGGTCGCAATCGTATTCGGAATTTATCCATTATCAGATATTCAGGAGTGATTACTGCATTACTGCGAGTGTTTGTTTCACTTACAACTTGAAATACCTTATCAACGTGCAGTAACCGCTCCTGATAAATTCGGAAATGTGTCTTATGAGCAATAAATTCATTCCTTGCCAGATTTTTGAATTTGTTCATTGCGACCCAGTCAGCCTGAAGGCGGAACTATATTACAGTGAAGCGACAAAGAAATTGGTACAGGCACGCGTGTTCAAATACGGAGATATGCAAATAGCCAGAATATGGCGCTGCGGTTGGCAACGCCTATATAAGACACGTGTCTGGCGAGTTGTTAGATCTGTAACTGTTGCTACAGTGGCAGGTTATCGAGATTTAAGTAAGTTGGGAAAGTGGTGTTATAGTCGGCGCACGACGACGTGACACAGCATCTCCGAGACAGACATGAAATGGGGTTTTCCCGTACGAACATTTCACGACTGTATCGTGAATAGCAGGGATCCGGTGAAACATCAAATCTCCGACAGCGCTGCGGCCGGAAAAAAGATACTGCAAAAACGGGACCAACGACGACTGAAGAGAATCGTTCAACGTGACAGAAGTGCAACCGTTCCGCAAATAGATGCAGATTTCAATGCTGCGCCATCAACAAGTACAGCGTGAGAACCAGTCGACGAAACATCTACATCTACATCTACATGGATACTCTACAAATCACATTTAAGTGCCTGGCACAGGGTTCATTGAACCACCTTCACAATTCTCTATTATTCCAATCTTGTATAGCGTGCGGAAAGAATGAACACGTATATCTTTCCGAACGAGCTCTGATTTCCCTTATTTTATAGTAGTGCTCGTTCCGCCCTATGTAGGTCGGTGTCAACAAAATATTTTCGCATTTGGAGGAGAAAGTTGGTGATTGGAATTTCGTGAGAAGATTCCGTCACAACGAAAAACGCCTTTCTTTTAACGATTTCCAGCCCAAATTCTGTATCATTTCTGTGACACTCCCATATTTCGCGATAATACAAAACGTGCTGCCTTTCTTTGAACTTTTTCGATGTACTACGTCAGTCCTACCTGCTAGGGATCCCACACCGCGCAGCAGTATTCTAAAAGAAGACGGACAAGCGTAGTGTAGGCAGTGTCGTTAGTAGGTCTGTTACATTTTCTAAGTGTCCTGTCAATAAAACACAGCCTTTGGTTAGCCTTCCCCCACAACATTTTCTGTGTGGTCTTTCCAATTTAAGTTGTTCGTAATTGTAATACCTAGATATTTAGTTGAATTTACGACTTTTAGATTAGACTGATTTATCGTGTAACCGAAGTTTAACGAGTTCCTTTTAGCACTCATGTGGATGACCTCACACTTTTCGTTATTTAGGGTCAACTGCCACTTTTCGCACCATTCAGATATTTTTTCTAAATCGTTTTGCAGTTTGTTTTGGTCTTCTGATGACTTTATTAGTCGATAAACGACAGCGTTATCTGCAAACAACCGAAGATGGCTGCTCAGATTGACTCCCAAATCGTTTATATAGCTAAGGAACATCAAAGGGCCTATAACACTACACTGGGGAACGCCTGAATCACTTCTGTTTTACTCGATGACTTTCCGTTAATTACTACGAACTGTGACCTCTCTGACAGTAAATCTCAAATCCAGTCACATAACTGAGACGATATTCCACAAGCACGAAATTTCACTACGAGCCGCTTGTCTGGTACAGTGTCAAAAGCCTTCCCGAAATCCAGGAATACGGAATCGATCTGAAATCCCTTGTCAATAGCACTAAGCACTTCATGTGATTAAAGAGCTAGTTGTGTTTCACAGGAACCATGTTGACTGTGTGTCAATAGACCGTTTCCTTCGAGGTAATTCATAATGTGCGAACAGAATATATGTTCTAAAATCCTGCTGCATATCGACGTTAACGATATGGGCATATAACATCATCGATATGGGTTTCGGAGCCGAAGGCCCACTCGTGTACCCTTGAAGTCTGCACTACACATAGCATTACGTCTTGTTTGGGCCCGTCTACACCTGGTTGGACGAGTCTCGTTTCAAATCGTATCGGGCAGATGGACCTGTGCGGGTATGGAGACAACCTCATGAGTCCGTGGACCCGGCATGGCAGCAGGGGACTTTTCAAGCAGGTGGAGGCTCTGTAATGATATGGTGCGTGTGCAGTTAGAGTGATGTGGGACCTCTGATACGTCTAGACACGACTCTGACAGGTGACAGGTGAGCATCCTGTCTTATCACCTGTATCCATTCATGTCCAGTGTGCATTCCGACGGACTTGGTCAATTCCAGCAGGACGATGCAACATCCGCCACTTTCAGAATTGCTACAGATTGGCTCCAGGAACACTCTTCTGAGGTTAAACACTTCCCCTGGCGACCAGACTCCCCAGACATGAACATTATTGAACATATCTGGGATCCTCTGCAACGTGCTGTTCAGAAGAGATCTCCACCCAGTCGCACTCCTACGGATTTATCGACAGTCCTGCAGGATTCATGGTGTCAGTTCACTCCAGCACTACTTCGGACGTTAGTCGAGTCCATGCGGCACTTCTGCGTGCTCGCGTGATCCCTACACGATATTAGGCAGGTGTACCAGTTTCTTTGGCTCTTCAGTATATCATAATGGCGCCTGCCTCCTGCTTCACTTTGTGTCACATTTATATTATTGAAATTAAAACGTTCTTGAGCCTCTTGGGATCCCTGGGACCGATACTTCACCAGTATCAATGTTGATAACAGGGGAAAATGGTGGACATTCTCGGTTTCCGGAATGAATGAACTGTGTGTACATAATTAAGTCTGCACGGAACCCTCAGTGCGCGGCATCGTACTCGCACCTGCATAATTTTCTTTTTCAAAATGGTTCAAATGGCCCTGAGCACTATGGGACTTAGCATCTGAGGTCATCAGTCCCCTAGACTTAGAGCTACTTAAACCTAACTAACCTAAGGACATCACACACATCCATGCCCGAGGCAGGATTCGAACCTGCGACCGTAGCAGGAGCGCGGTTCCGTACTGTAGCGTCTAGAACCACTCGGCCACAGCGGCCGGCTTTTCTTTTTCAATTTTGATGTTGTTCATCTTACAATCTTTTTTCAAGAGACTCTCCATTCCCTTCATCTAATCTTCCGATAGTTTGCGTCTATCATAAGATCACAGTGTGGTCGGCAAACTTAAAAGTATTTTCTCTTCAACTTTAATTCTCTTTCCGCATTTCTTCTTAGTTTTGCTCTACTGCTTTCTCTGTGAACAGATTGGATAACTTTGGGAATATTCTGCAACCTACTCAAACCTTTTACAGCTTCCGCTTCCAATTGATATTCTTAGAGTCTTATAATTGCAGTCTGTGTTTCTTCTAAGTCACAAATCACCTTCGCTCTCTACATCAGATGCGCGATAATTTCAGAAATCCCAAAAATGTAATTTCCTATTTTACCTACGCGCTATGCTCCTTGCTTGCAGTTACCCGGTCACTTTCATGTCTGCTTCGTTCCGGGTCTATCACAATGTAATTAACTAAGTTTCTTTTGGTTCGTTCAGTCTACAGAAGGGAAGGAGAAAATATTAGGATTTAACAACCCCTCAATGATGAAATCATTGCGGACAGAATAATAAATGTGACAGAGAAAAAAAACGGAAGGAAAGCGGCTGCATCTTCTTAAAATCAATCAAATCGAAATTTACCTTAAGTGACTAACGGAAACTATAGGAAACCTACGTTTTAATAGTCGGGCCTGTATACGAACATCTTTCCACCTGAATCAGAGGCTATTTTGTGAACTACTGCGCCAAGCCGTTTGGTTGATTAATTTAAACAATGAATATTCTGCAACTATCACATATTTGTGCCAGACCAGGACTCGAACAGTGGTACCTTGATTTTCAGGACCAATCAACGTTTAGACTGTCTGATCAAGCTTCCAGGTTTAACTTTCATTGTCACTGTTGTTTACACGTATGATTTCTGAGAATGTACCTTTAGTACACTGCATTCTAAGATAGTAAATCGTGGGCTGTGCGAAAACAGGAGTAGTAGCAGATGTAAGAATTTGAGCTGCTAGTCTGACGAAAAATTTTGACAATTTTGAAAATTAGGTGGACTGAAAGGAAACGACGAACTTCTTCGCAGAAGTGACGAGGAGAGGAATGTGTGGCTAACATTGAGAAGAAAGGACAGGATTATAGACTTAATATGACACCGAGGAATAACGTCCATGGTACTTGGGAGAGCTGTAGAGGGTAAAAATTACAGACCTAAGGGGAAAACAGAGCTTGGAATAAATTCAATAAATAATCGAAAACGTAGGGTGGAATTCATAATCTAAGAGGAATTCGTGGTTGATCGAATCAAACCACTCAGAAAACTGATTAAAACAATAAATCTATGGAGTAAGAGTCTATATTGTCCAAACCGAGACGGGAATATGATGATGTTTGTGGTGGAGGAGGTAGATTTGGTGAAAATGAAGTGATAAGGTCGTCTAGATGGATTCTAGAAAATATAATTCAGTTTATTATTTATAAAGAAGAAATGTTTACCGAATAGATACAAATTTCTATATGTATTGTCTTCTCGTCAAGTGAGATGTACTAAAGGCCATTGCAGAATGAGATTTAGTGTAGAAAAAACGTTCTGTAATATGACAGTTATCTTCCGCGGTACGTTTTTTGTGTTCTACACTTGCCTCCATATGTTCTTCTATACACAAGCGTAAAACTTGTGACGCACTGCACTGACAAAAACAATATATTTTTTCTTTTGCATGTTCTGTTTGGCCTATCCACATTCACCTGCTGCTGTACTTTGTTTTGAATACGCCGAATGCGCATTTATTAAATGTGGATGAACAAAAACATACAGTGCGAAAATAGTGTGTGCTAAAAATCTAACGGCCTCATGTAGAACATCGCGTGGAAATAACGCAACAGTCAAAAAAAAAAAAAAAAAAAAAAAAAAAAAAAAAAAAAAACTGATCGCTCAACGTGCTTTAAGTGGAAACGTTTCTGGTCCATATAAAACTCTTTACAATCGCAGGAGACGGAATAACTTCCATATTAATTGAGCTTTTTCATCTTGAGAAGACAGAAGGATTGATCTGTTTTACCTGCTAAAAATATGCTAAAGCTATGCTCCCATATATATAAAAACAACCGGTTTCGACAGACTTTTCTGTTATCTTCAAGTCTTGTCAGCAAAGTCTGTCGAAGCTAGTTGTTTTAAATAAAGAAATATTTATATCATGTCGACTTCAGATTATTTTTATCCTATATAAACTGTAAAACAGCGACTACGGGAGAAATGCCTGGAAAGCACAAAAAACAAAATATAAAACTGAGTATTTGAGCTCACACGCATATAGTTACTTTCGCTATATTCTGTCTGGCTCGCTTTCTAGAACTTTGCTACCGTGTTAAGCCGTGGTAGATTCCTGAGTGCACACGAATGGCGAAGAGACCAAGTCATGCATAGAGGCGGCGGTTAACACGCTAGAATGCTCTCAGGACCCGGGTGATAAGTTCGTCTTCACACGGTGAGGAATATCGAGACGTCGTTTCACACGCTCTGAACCCCTTCCTATGAGCTTTACGAAAACACTTTACATGAGGTACTGAGGGCACTTTTCGACGTACCTGTTTCTGTCTCTCTCTCTCTCTCTCTCTTCTCTCTCTCTCTCTCTCTCTCTCTCTCTCTCTCTTTGTTGCCGTGATAGCTAACGCAAAAGTGGAATGCTTCCATTTAGAAGATAAGCAGCCGCTCTTCAGAAAACATTCAACAATGTTTTTAGGAATGCATTTATTGACCGGAACTATGGTAGACGTCGTAAATGCATCTTCTTTCCCCAGAATCGCTGCAAATGAAATTAATAATTAAGTAAATGTTACTAGCCATTACACTAAAAAGTTCGCTTTTTTGTGAAGCTTGCCCGAGAAAAGTGACTTATTGTGACGAATTGAACACGACTATCAAGGATTTCCTTTCTATCTCTGTAAATGTTACATAGTGATATATGGTTGTTGTCGCGGGATTGACTGTGTGCTCCAGCTCTGATACTTAGTGGTTTTTCCCAGCTGCCGACTGCAGGGAAGTGAAAGGACAATGTACCGCTCCATGGCCAGCTAACGGCCACATGCAGGAGGTAAAACCTGGGCTACAGCTTTGCTTGACTAAAACGACCTGTTCGCTTCACAGTTTTTTCTTAGTCTGTGCTTCACGTTGCACGTAGACCCCTTTCTGCTTCTAACAGTACCTGAGGTCTCTACTTTATTCTCATACCCTGTCTATAAAAACATTCTGAATTTTGAAACATTTAGTCACTAAATTAGGGATTTTTTTGGACACACACACACACACACACACACACACACACACATTAGTGGTCTCAACTGGCAGTCATGTCAGGTGGTATGTGAATGACACGCATAGGGTCTTTCGCCATCTACTGGAAATCAAAAGACATACAGATAATGCAGAAATAAATAAAAAAAATTATGTGTTATTTTTCGCGCAAACGACTACTTTTCTGTAGGTCACAAAAAGGCCGGAAAAATTTTAATTATTTCGTACATAAAATGTTTCCACTATAACTATTTCGTTGAGCTGATTGGTCTGAAAGAACAACGCGAAGTTTCAGTAGTTAACTAAGCTAAAAAGGGTCGTTACTTTTTAAGCAAGGCGCATCCTCCAAGCTCGGTCGACGGAGACACTCCGCGAATGTCGTCGAACCAAAACGGCATATTTTTATATGTGTGTAATTACCGCATAGTGTCCAGAGAAACCAGGAAGTCTCCAACACGTCTGTTTGAACAAAGAAACGGGAGCGGCTGGCTGTTTCGGCCACCGGCGGTTTCCGAATATAGTTGTTTCTTGCTCTTCTTCTTCTTCTTCTTCTTCTTCTTCAGTGCAAGGTTTAGGCGACATCCCTGTTCTGTTCAATACTATCTTTTCCTGAAGGCTGTTACAGAGATTCGGATTTTATCTTCGTCCATGCCTTTGAGATGTTTACTCCATTTCTACCTATATTCTTCCACTTTGTCGTGTAAGCTCAGCATTTCCTATTCTTCTCGTATATTCTCAACTCTTATAAGATCCATCAGTAGTCAGCCTTATAATTCTCACTCCAAACGAGTGTATACTGATTTTATTGTTCTTTATTTTGATCAAAGATTAACTGCCATCGGGGAAGACAGGCACAGCTATTGTTTTGTAAAATTTTAATTTGGCGTCTTTCTTCGAATTGTTCTTTAGGGTTTTACATATAGTTTGACGTATCTGCTGAAATTTATTGATTTATTCTGTACATCATTATCATTATTTAAGTTGATATCGCACTCTGAGTTGAGTGTCTAAAACTGGAGACTTGTTTCAGGCATTGTCGTCATTAAGAATTTTTGACTGGGGTGGGTGTTACAGAACCTTAACTTCCGTTACATTTAAGTTGCATGTGTTGTTGGGCGCCGCTTGATATTTGATGGCAAAAATTTTTGCAGCCGAAATCGAGTGTCGAAATTTTTATTTCCTTGAAGACTGGTTTCGACATAGTCTCACAGTCATTACCGGATCCGTGTATTTAGATTTATTCCGGGATATTTTCAGACTGTATCATTTTCTTCCTCGTTCATGTGATCTGTACACTGAATGTTTTAACTTCGCTTCATTATTCTATAATAAGACTACACCATTTCCATATAGCACAGCGTGTAGATGAAAACCGTTTTTACTAGTATACCCTGATGCCCCTCATGTTTCCATTTTATTCTGAGAGCCTCAGTATAGATGATGAATCTGTAGACGTCATCCAATGATTCTACAGCCTTCAGGACATCAGATGGAATCGAACGCAGCACTTCTAGCAGCACTGCCTCAGCGTAGAAATTCTTGAGAAAGAATATTTTTTTGTTAAGAAAAGTAATTATATTTATGCTCCCTTGCCATAGTTCTTCAAAAATTATTATTTGTACGTCGCTACAGATGCCCAAATAGTACTTAGGTGCGTTTTGCACAGAGCTGAAAATTACACGTACGCTATAACTATATACACATTGACTCAGCAAAGCTGTTCATCTCAGATGTTTCTTGAAGACTTAAAACATCATAACTCTTTTTTCACCCTCATAAATTGTGAAATTGTCCTCACAAAATTAGTTATAATATTTACAGAGCTATACTAATTACAGAGGTATCGGTATCAATTTGGCTTTTTCAAACGGAAATATATTAATTGCTTCGGTCAGTTTCGTAGTTTCACATGAAGTGAATTCAACGGCTTTTTGCTCTTCAATATGCCATTACTAGTTTAGGAGAAATTGTAATATTTGGAGCATAAAGAGTTTATCTATTTTCAATATGAAACAGATTCCTTTCGAATGCAGAAGTTAGAGTTGTTATTCGGAACTGTTGCTTTAGGCTGATAGGGCGGTCCAGTTCGACTCAGCTAAGAGAGTCTGCTAATAAAAGCGGAATAGAGGAGAAAAGATTCATTTAAAACTCGCATTAATCACGCTTGGTTACATTTGTTTGAACAGACGCAACAGCTGGAAGGCAAAGGGTGAAGCTTCTAAGGATGACGCACAAATTGAGAACGGTAATAGTTCTGGTCTTTTTCTGCCAGAGCCCTGAAAGAAAGGTGCACATACAAAAAAATGTAATCGTTTTGTAAAACCTGGAATTAAGGTATAAAGATTTTACGTAGAAACTTCGTGTCGTAAATTTAACATCAAATATACATATGGGAAAATTACCCCAACAACAGCAACAAAAAGGAAATGACATAAGAATATTGTGGTAAACACTTCCATTCCCCTTACGTCACAAATGTCCGAAAAGTCTTCCATCTACTGCAATGAACTTCTGAACAGACCGAAGACATTCCTTCAGTATTACTGCACCTGCTCCAACTAGGCAATGTTTTAAATCCTCTTGCGTTGCCGGAACTTGTGCTTCATGTTTGAGTTAACTCCAGAGAAAAAAGTACAGTGGCGTGAAATCAGGTAAACGCGCGTGTTACTGATAACCCCTTCACGCCCTGTACAGCATCCAGAAAAGAAATGGGTGAGCATCCACAGGCACCCCCTCCCCCCCTCCGCCCGCCCCTCTTGCTGGTACCATACACATGTACTTCCTCTAGTAGATTTGTGAACACTTTGATAAGATATTGTTTGAATCTTTTATTCGTAACTGTGTCTTCAATGAAGTAAGACCCAGGCAGTGTGACTAGGGCCTCCCGTCGGGTAGACCGTACGCCGGGTGCAAGTCTTTGGATTTTACGCCATATCGGCAACTTGCGCGTCGTTGGGGATGAAATGATGATGATTAGGACAACACAACACCCAGTCCCTGAGCGGAGAAAATCTCCGACCGACCCCGGAATCGAACCCGGGCCCTTAGGATTGACATTCTGTCGCGCTGACCACTCTTTTCTTTTCTTGATTTTGTTCGGTGTTGTTCGTTGCGTTTGGTCTGGGCGGACGTCACATGATATCCGTTCAAATTGATCGTTAATTCCTTTCCTAAGTGTTTTTTATTACAGAGGGCCACCGCCTATCTGACCGAACACGCTGAGTTACCGTGCCGGCATCTGCTGTCGCATCAGAACAGAGCGACAGCACGTTTTGAGCCTTCAGGAGTTCTGCTGGTTTATCTGTTGGCGAAGAAAAACATGATACGGGTGGAATCTGTTTGCGCGCAAAATGTAAACATGTGGCAGTCGCATTTTCTCTGCACATGACATGAGGATTACGAGCAACATCTGCCAGAACATCTACTTTGTTCCTTCTGCTCCTTACAGGCTTGCTTCCTAGTGTGTGCGTAATATTGCAGTGCCCTTACAATAACATTTTTTTGCATATTCGCTGAAATGTCATTCCTGTTGGACACCGTGTCCTGGGATACCATTCTGTGTACAATCGAGCTGTTCTCTTCGTCGTTCTTCTGGAGTCTTCTTAAAGAAGTAGCGTATTTCTGTCCTTCGTCTGAGCCCGTTTTATATCGGTATCGCGGTGATGTAACACTGTTTTCTCATTATCCAACGTGAAATGTTTACACATTTGGGTATGGAATCACGAACCTCCACCTAAGACAGCAATCGGTTTCATGTTCAAAATAGAAACACCCTAACATCTACATCTTACTCCGCAAGCCATCTAGTGGTGTGTGACAGGGTACTTCCAGTACAGCTAACTGATGCCCCCTTCCCTGCTCCATTCGCGAATGGCTCGAGGGAAGAATGATTGTCCGTCAGTCTCTCTACTGGCTCTAATATCTCGAATTTTCTCTTAGTAGTCATTACACAAGATGTGAGAGGATGAATAAGTTGACTGACTATTGTCTGAAAGTGTGCTCTCGAAATTTCAATAGTAAACCTCTCCGTGATGCACAACACTTTTCTTGTAATGTCTACCTGCGAACTTTGTTGAATATCTGGGTAACGCCCTAGCACCGACTAAACGATCTTGTGACGAAACGCGCCGGTCTTCGTCGGATCTTCTCCCTCTCTTTTTCTCTCTCTATCAGTCCAACCTCCCAAGGATCCCATATCGACGAAGAGTACTCAAGAATCAGTCTAACAAGCTCCTTACGAGCCACTTCCTTCGTCAGTCAGTTACATTGCCTTTAGATTCTTGGCACGAATCTTTCTGACTTCTGCTTTTCGTACTACTGGTTTTATGTGGTCATTCCACTCAAGCACATTCTGGTTAGTTACTCCTAGAGATTTTTAAAAAATGGTTCAAATGACTCTGAGCACTATCGGACTTAACATCTGTGGTCATCAGTCCCCTAGAACTTAGAACTACTTAAACCTAACTAACCTAAGGACATCACACACATCCATGCCCGAGGCAGGATTCGAAGCCGCGACCGAAGCGGTCACGCGGTTCCAGACTGAAGCGCCTAGAACCGCACGGCCACACCTGCCGGGTAGAGATTTTACAGTGGATGCTGTTCGCACCAGCTTCTCGTCAATAGTATAATTGTACAGTAGTAGTTTACTTTTCCTATGTGTGCTAAGTTCTAAATATTGTAATTACTCCGAAAGAAATAACCGAATTCTGAAGACTGAAGCGCCACTAAAATCGTGTAGTTTAAAGCTACGTCACTGGCAGCAGAAATTACTGAAGCGTTGAGGACGAGGAGCTGGGACTGGAAGTACGAAACGAAGAAAATATTTGTGACAGAGAAAGAAGTTATTTTATTTTTAAAGCCGGTAATGCACCGAAACGATAAACACTGCACAGACTTACAGCCTTGAGGCCTAACAACAAATCCAAGAAATTAATCGCGAGCTACATCAGAAATTAAAGAATTTATAACAACGTATTGTGATACCCACCAGGGTCGCCGAGAGCACTAACGTGCTGCTTCCTGGACTCAGGTAGGCGCGCCGGCCCCGGATCGAATCCGCCTAGCGGATTAACGACGAGGGCCGGTGTGACGGCCAGCCTGAATGTGGTTTTTAGGCGGTTTTCCACATCCCACTAGGTGAATACTGGGATGGTCCCCACGTCCCGCCTCATTTACACGTGTCGCAGACATTTGAAACACGTTCGCACTATTTCCCGATTTACACTATGATACAGACAGCTGGGGTACACTGATTCCATCCCTGGGGGTACGGGGTGGCGGCAGGAAAGGCATCCAGCCACCCCTCAAACTAACCTTTCCAAATCTGTTGTAACCATGCCGACCCTGCGATCCATGCAGGCCTATGGCATAAGCGAAAGAAAGAAAGAAAAACAACGTATTTTGATGCAGACATTTTTCAACCAGGAGAGGGCCTCGGTCACCAGGACTCGATGCGCGCCGGCCTGAGTGGCCGTGCGGTTCTAGGCGGTACAGTCTGGAACCGCGTGACCACTACGGTCGCAGGTTCGAATCCTGCCTTGGGCATGGATGTGTGTGATATCCTTAGGCTAGTTAGGTTTAAGTAGTTCTAAGTTCTAGGGGCCTGATGACCACAGCAATTAAGTCCCATAGCGCTCAGAGCCATTTTATGACTCGATGCGCACTCCAACTGGAAAAACTTGACAGTCTCACGCAGTAAACTGGCCGTACATGGTAAGTGGAATATTCAAAAGGCAACTCTCACTAAACATGGAAATTAATGATATACACAATAAAAATTTGAAAACAGACTCATGCCGGATTATGCAAGGAGCATGTCAAAACAAACCCAATCATCAGATCTCAGAATAAACATTTATAAAACCTGATACTAGTAAGTAAGGGACCACTGACCTTAAAGAACTATCCAACAGTGAAAGATCAACGTTGATAGCAAAACACGGTCGCCTGTAGACATATAAAATACTTCCTAAACGCTATGACATTCATTTACAACCTCTTTCAACACGCTGGTGAAGATGGTTCAAATGGCTCTGAGCACTATGGGACTCAACTGCTGTGGTCATAAGACCCCTAGAACTTAGAACTACTTAAAACTAACTAACCTAAGGACATCACACACATCCATGCCCGAGGCAGGATTCGAACCTGCGACCGTAGTGGTCGTGCGGTTCCAGACTGTAGCGCCTTTAACCGCTCGGCCACTCCGGCCAGCGCTGGTGAAGAAGCAAATACCGTGAGAACATCGCCATAGGCAGATGGCACATTCGCAACGCTTAGTTAAAGTTCGGATCGTAATCAGCCGTGAACAAAACTCAGTGGCTGTGGTACACAGGCAACTGTAAGCATATTTCCTACAAGACTTCTCAACACATGAATTGCCTTCGGCGGTTCACTGGCGGTGCAGTCCCCAACAGGTAGTTTACGAGGTCCGCGGACCTCCGTGTGTCGCTTGGCCGGCCCTTCAGGCCGCAGCACGTCTCCCCACACGTAGTCTCGTCCAACTGGATGGTGTGAACAGGTTGGCGGCCATTCGCGCAAAGCAACGGCAGCACAAAGACTCCAGGGCGAACGGAGTGGAACGCAGACTAAGTAACACTGTGCGGAGAGCGCTATGACAAGGCCGCCGGGACAAGTCGCACCCTCTCGGAAGACGCCATTGTGCTCGGTGCTACTCTTACATTACACAACGAACGATACGACAAAAGCCGATACCTCTATCGATACGAGCCGGTACACCGCCATTTACTACATTTTCATTTGAAAAAGCTAAGATGATAGTGATACATCTGCAATTTATTTAGTTGTAATTAATTTACAGTGTAATTTAAAGCCGATAGGCCTACACGGATTACAAAATCTGAGGGTAAGGTTGTCATCAACGTGCTGGTTCCACGGATGGACCATCGGTATGTTTTCATTTGGGCGACAGCTGCTGCCATCTAGCCGCGCTGAACCGACTTAAAAGTTGAGAAACGTGCCACCGTCTTACAAGGGGAGGCCGCCAATTGTGAAATTCAGATTCGATTCATACTGCGCATAATAAAAGCTCATGGCCAGAGGTGTAATGTGGCAAAGTACCAAGATGCACTTCTCTGCCGTTGGCGAGAAAATCGACAGTTAAAAGAAACCGTTGCGGTGAAATACTCTCTACGATTAATAATTTTCTATAGCGTCGTGGCGCAGCGGTAAGTACTCGGGTTCGTAATCCGAAGGTCGCCGAATCGAATCTCGCGCCATGCAACCTTTTTTTTAGTATTTGTTTTTTGTAATTCAAATATATATATATATATATATATATATATATATATATATAATTCCCGGCAATCAGTTGCAACAATTATGCATATAATAAGTTGTTGACAGTCGTTTGTCGTGGAAAAACTCGCGACTTCGAACATCATTATGTTTTCCGCAAACAAAGTTGTATTTCACAAATGTTATTAATTATCTTCATAATGTTATCCACGTATAGTTAACGGAAGACGTAGAAACGATATTCCGAAACGAATACGTATAGCGTAAGTCAAACGTTCGAATTAGAATAGAGACACCACGAACACAAATTTGCTGTGGCAGGTATGAAATATAAACTCCGTTACTCGCTCGTTACACTTGAAGGACAGATGTTGAATGGGCCGAAACGAGCCGCCGCATAACAGCGTAGTTGCCTGCTAACTTCGAAAGAAGGTAGATGCGGTCCCTAGCGCAACTTATAACATCGTCGAAAATCAGTGCGGACGGGAGAGCTTTGGTACACCCTGTTAAAAAAAAAAAGGGAAAAATGGTGGCGGTACAATTGGAGAGCGATCCGCCTTCACCAACATGCATAAGCAATTCATTATTAGTATATATATATATATATATATATATATATATATATATATATATATATATATATGTGTGTGTGTGTGTGTGTGTGTGTGTATGTGTGTATATATATATATATATATATATAAATACAAAAAACTGATAGTAAAAAAAAAGTTGCATGGCGCGAGATTCGCTCCGGCGACCTTCGGATTACGGACCCGAGCGCTTACCGCTGCGCCACGACGCTGTAGAAAAAGTATTAATCGTAGAGAGTATTTCACCGCAACGGTTTCTTTTAACTGTCGATTTTCTCGACAACGGCCGAGTAGTGCATCTTGGTGCTTTGCCACATTACACCTTTGGCCATGAGCTTTTATTATGCGCAGTATGAATCGAATCAGAATTTCACAATTGGCGGCCTCCCCTTGTTAGTCTCAAAGTTCTATGTCAGAGTGAAGCACTGATGCAAATGCATGAAAAATACTGTGTTATTTGATGTAACGTCGGGTTCGAATTGAATTGCGTATGGTATTAACTTTGATTATTCCAAGTCACCTAGGCTGACCCGCCATGGTACCCGAGAGCGCTGACGCGGTGCTTCCTGGACTCAGGTAGGCGCGCCGGCCACGGATCGAATCCGCCCAGCGGACTAACGACTGGATGTGGCTTTTAGGTGGTTTTCCACATCCCACTAGGTGAATGCCGGGCTCGTCCCCACGTTACGCCTCAGTTGCACGACTCGCAGACATTTGAAAAACGTTCGCACTATTCCATGGCTTACACTGGACGCAGACAACTGGGGTGCACTGACTCTGTCCCAGGGGGTACAGGGTGTTGACAGGGAGGGCATCCGGCCACCCCTTACAATTAACATGCCACGTCCATTGAACCATAACAGCAGACTCAGCAAGTCAGGATTAATGCTTGGAAGGAGAGATTCCAAGTCTTCTTGGCGTATGACGGAATGAACAGTCTAATGAGTACACAGTATGGTTTGAGAGTAAATCGGAGAAAGACGAAGGTAATGAGAAGTAGTAGAAATGAGAACAACAAGAAACTTAACATCAGGATTGATGGTCACGAAGTCAGTGAAGTTAAGGAATTCTGCTACCTAGGCAGTAAAATAACCAATGACAGACGGAGCAAGGAGGACATCAAAAGCAGACTCGCTATAGCAAAAAAAGGCATTTCTGGCCAAGAGAAGTCTACTAATATCAAATACCGGCCTTAATTTGAGGAAGAAATTTCTGAGTATGTACGTCTGGAGTACAGCATTGTATGGTAGTGAAACATGGACTGTGGGAAAACCGGAACAGAAGAGAATCGAAGCATTTGAGATGTGGTGCTATAGACGAATGTTGAAAATTAGGTGGACTGATAAGGTAAGGAATGAGGAGGTTCTACGGAGAATCGGAGAGAAAAGGAATATGTGGAAAACACTGATAAGGAGAAGGGACAGGATGATAGGACATCTGCTAAGACATGAGGGAATGACTTCCATGGTACTAGAGGAAGCTGTAGAGGGCAAAAACTGTAGAGGAAGGCAGAGATTGGAATACGTCAAACAAATAATTGAGGACGTAGGTTGCAAGTGCTACTCTGAGATAAAGAGGTAAAGAGGTTAGCACAGGAAAGGAATTCGTGGCGGGCCGCATCAAACCAGTCAGTAGACTGATGACCAAAAAAAAAGTGAATCCTATATACTTTTCATAGATATATTTAGATATATATTACTTGTCACAACTTCATATCTAATGGCGTGCGTAGCAGACTGTAAGGTGTTGTCACCATTGAACCACGGCTAGCTCCCATTCGTGGAAATACCGTAAAATTACTTAAGAATGTCATCTCTACAAACAACACTAGAATTTATTTATTTTATTGGAAGGAAATACGTACAAGAGGCCATTCATGTTCCTCTGATAAGTACATAAATGTAATTGAAAGTAGCAATGTTCCAAATTGCAAGCTGCAATTAGATATTTATCAAATGATATTAAATTACTTTAGAACGTTATCAATATTCTAGGAAATTCAGTTAATAACAGTCGTTAGTTGTATTTAGTACTACAATACTGATATCACACACACACACACAAACACACACACACACACACACACACACACACACACACACACACGCAAATGCACACTTACTTTGTAATGCAGTTAACTCCGATCCATTCAATGAAGAGTTACCAGTAGTGATGGAGCCACCACCAGCACCAACCACACCACCACCACCACCACCACCACCACCACCACCACCACCAACACCACTGATAGTCGTGGAAGGGACGTTAGGTTCAGTATTATACTTCTAAACCTCACCAAAACCACCAACGACCGCAAAGAAGATCGCAGTTTAATTTGTTTTTATGACCGGTTTCGGCTTACGTTAAAGTCATCAGATTTTTCTTAGGCCCGCTGTAGCTGGTGCAGGCGGCTCTCCAGTTCGTCACGTGATACCACGATCGTACACTGTGCAGTGAACCGAGGAACCGCCAGCACCATCTGTACAGTGTACAATCGTTGTATCACGTGTAGAACCGGAGAGCCGCCAGCACCAACTGCAGTGGGCCTAAAAAAAATAATAAAATAAAATAAACTGAGAATGCCTTTCGCATAAGCCGAAACCGGTGATAATAAAGAACTGTAATTGCGACCTCGACTGTTGCTGTAATCAAAGTTATCGCTGCACTCCATAGGCAACGTTGTCTAAATTTACGACCGCAAAGAACATCGGAAAAAATACTACTGGACTCAGTCGTTTGGTATTTTGGCTGCTCCTTTAGCAGACATTTCTCTAGTTCCCAAAGCTGCCGCGTCACCGAAGGCCAGCTCATGAAAAGTCACACAAAAGGTTTAGTACTGACAAGTTCTCCACACAAGTATCAATTAGGAAGTAGTGCTAAACCTCTCGCTAACCTAGATAGAAACCTGCGTATAGCGAATCAAACGAAACAAGTGAAAAGCACCATAACCAATGATTGGTTTTTTGACTGATGTCGAAATCGATCAGCGGGAGACATGATATAGTGCATGGCACGCAAGAAGTGGGCGCATGAAAACTGTGCTCGAGTTAGGAAGAACACTAAAAGATACCTTTGTTTTAATTGCAGATAGATTGTATCCCTGTGTTATGGAAAATATTTTGAACTACCTCATAATTTGTCCACAATTATAAGCAATGGTACTTGTTATATAAAGTAACATTAATTTCATAATTAATTTAGAATTGTACTGCACTTCAACATTGGTCTAGTTTAGTTCTTTTTACTTTCAAAATCAACATTCTTCGTTCATATTGAAATTAATTTCCAGTTAATATTCCTTCTATTTTCTTAATGAAACTGTGTGGCCATATTCAAATTGACCCATGCGTTGTATACGAGAATAAGAGGTGTTTAATTACGAAATTTCGAATATACTTCTGATGCTCCATTCATTAAATTCAACTGTTTCATTGACGGCGAGACAGAAGTTAACTGGTCCGTAAATGACATCTTTACCCTACGACGTCTAAATTAACGATCGCTATGGCACGGCTTCGTTATTGGAGGATCGAATACATTGTCTATTTCATATTCATTGCTGCTAGATGTCGATTGTCTTTTGTTTCTTGGTTACTGTGACACGCTGTAAAATGACTACTCCGCAGCAGAAATCATTTTGTGTTCTCCAGTTTACCAAATCTAATTCCGTGATTACAGTGCAAAGACGTTTCCGGTTTAGATACCAAACTGATCTTCCAAACGGATGGAACATGCGCAGATGGCATCGGCAGTTTGTAGGCACAGGATCTGTATGTGAAGGGAAGAGCACTTGTAGCCCTCGTGTTTCCGACGAATATGTCGCATGAATTCAAACCGCTTTCCAAAATGGCCCTACAAAATGAATTCGTCGTGCCAGTCGGGAGATACAATTGCCTACAACAACGGTTCAGTGTGTTTGAGCTATAGGTTGGTTACGAAGCCGTACAAATTATAGCTGTTCAAGTTCTGCATCATGACGACAAACACAAACGTGTGGCATTTTCTGCCGAACTTCAGAATTCTGTTGATAATGACAACACTCTCGCAACCGTATCGTATTCAGTGTTGAAGCGACTTTTGGCCTTAGTGGAAAAGTAAACAAACACAACGTTTGAATTTCGGGCCTATAAACCCACATACGTGAGATTCACACAAGTCAATTGTGTTGTGCGATCCCCCACTCGCCTGTTTACGGGCTAGTCTTCTTGATGAAAACACGGTTAGCGGTATGTTGCTGTGCTACAAAACTGTTTCTGAGACTGAACTTCATTTTTCGGAAAGATGGGGCACTCCGTCACAGGAGTCGCCAAAGTGCGTGAATATATGAATGAAACTATGGAGCCGTTCGACTGGTCATCAGAAAGCTGGCTATTCAGCACTTCGCAGCACCTCCACGGTCACCGTATCTGGCGCCCTGTGACTTATTCCTGCGAAGTTTCATGAAGGACAACGTTTATGCACTAACACGCCACAGAAGCTAGAAGAGGTGTACTGCCACAACTTCAGTGAAGATGTATATCTTAACTGAGTATCACTGTGATATTGTTCGTGTCGCTGTCGGGAGACGTATTGAATATCTGTAATCTAAACTTGAAAGATCCGCAAATATATGTCCTAAATGTTTACAGTTTAATAAATACACGCATTCGAAATACGTTTCTTCTTTTTTGAAAAACCATGTATCAGTGTAATATATGTTAATATAGTTGAGATACCTAAGGAGAAGGGCTTAGCTGAATGGTTCTGTATAGATAGTAGGTTGAGCGGAATCCGGCCGTGGGCCAAAACTACCACTTATTGTGTATAGTGGCATCACGAGCGACAGTAGGATGTGTGATGTCCACGCATGACTATACAGGGGGCCATAATGTGGATTCGGCCGTCCAGTACGGTCTGTGGTAAGCGCTATTTTGAGGTCATAGTGGCGGTGGTGGCAGTAGGTCTGCAGTCCCTCGGCGTCCCATGTATTTTCCGTCATATTTAACACTGGAGTCCTAGATACATGATGTTCTCATGTAGAAGACACTCATCGCCGAGGACAGCCGTATACAGGCGCGCAAGCTATTGGAGGAAGTCGTCTCTACACCATATACACCCCGTCTCACTACATTGCCAAAGTTGTAACGCTTTTCAGGAAAGATCAAGGTGAATCAATGGTGTAAATCATTAGACTGCCACTGCCCGACTCAGGGTTTGTAACACAGCAAATACTTTGTGATTTTGTATGACAGCAATGTATCGAACATATCTCTGCGCATATAAGACAACGTCTCTGAGCGAAGAAACACTTTTAGATTAAAGATATAGCCCACAACGTGTATTCAGAGTCTGTATCCGGGGAGCCAATGCAGCCAACGATCTTGGTGTTTAGGTTTAGTGAATTATATATCCCAAGCTGTGGCTAAGCCATGTCTTCGCAGTATCCTTTCTTTCAGGAGTGCTAGTTCTGCAAGGTTCGCAGGAGAGCTTCTGTGAAGTTTGGAAGGTAGGAGACAAGATACTGGCGGAAGTAAAGCTGTGAGTACCGGGCGTGAGTCGTGCTTGGGCAGCTCAGTTGAGCCGGCACGGTAGCTCAACGTGTTCGGTCAGAGGGCTGCGTGTTCTCTGTAATAAAAAAAAGTGAATCAAAGAATCAACGATCAACTTGAACAAATGTCTTGTGACGTCCGCCCAGACCAAACCCAACGAACTACATCGAACAAAATAAGACAAAAAAAAAGTTGGTAGAGCACTTGCCCGCGAAAGGCAAAGGTCCCGAGTTCGAGTCTCGGTCCGGCACACAGTTTTAATCTGAGGAAGTTTCATATCAGCGCACACTCCGCTGCACAGTGAAAATCTCTTTTTGGAATATAAGCTCTAATTGCGAGAAATATGCTCATCGCTAGGGGACTACGATGAAAAATAAATAAGTACACATGAACAACAAATATGTAGAGTGTTAGTAAAGTTTCTTTCATTTAAAGAGTTTTTACATAAAAAATCGGAGGCGTTGCTTTTCAGCACGCCCTCGTAATAGTTTTTGGCGATGAATATAAAAAATTTGTGTATGTCGTTCTGTTACGAATCGGACTGTTCTGATTTCTCTTATTCAGTGATGTTATTGACTATCTTAACTTCATGTTGGAATATGCGTATATTTATGTAATTCTAATGGGTATTTTTTCCTAATTTTCTTCTCTGTTGTTTCAGGTGAGTTCCACGTTGATGTCTCGCCCTGCTTTCGTACATAAGCATTACTTAACGTAAGTTCCAGCCTACTTTTGTAGCAAAATATCACTTTATCAAAAGGTTTTTGCCCTGTGATTGATCAATTATGTTTTCAATCCTGCAATCTTGCAAATTGGTTGTCATTTCAGGTTCTTACTCACTGTGTTGCGCTGTACAATTTTCACTGCGTCATTCTGTGTATAATTGCCTGATCAGCCTTCATTTCATATTTAAACAGCCTGACAGACAACAGCTGTACCACGCATTAAATACGGAGAAAAATATTGTTTTTCTTTCTAGCACGAAAAAATAGGACAAATAGTGTACTTACGACTCAGTCATATTAAAGACCAAAAACTGAAATTAAAATGATTCAAAAAAAAAAAATGAGTTAGTCCATGGCTCTCTTTCATTTTAGTCTGCTGTACGATTTGATCCCACTCCGAAGTTCATTAACATTGATGGCCTGAGCACTCTGATGAGTCAGAGTGTTTCATCCTTAATAGCAGTTTTCTCGTGTCAAACAGTGTCAGAAAAACTGCGAACCGTCTACCGTTGAATAATCCAACATTCGAAATGCTTTATCCATAATGAAGCAAACAATATTTTCCAGTGCATTTTCTAACAGTACATTTATAAAGTGAAGTAACGAATGTTTCTCCTGAACAAATTACACGTGTTCCCTGGCTTGCCCATGGACCATTTCATTAAAACAATTTATTTCCTTAAAGTCTCCACTGTATATGTAACACAGGGACAAAGAAGATTAAGTATGAAATATTGTGACACTTCTGAAGTCAGACTGACATTAACTTTTCTGTAGCGCCAGAAGTGAATGGAACTAAACAGCAAGTAGATAATATTGATATGAACCAACCATGACAATATACAAATACACTGGCTTCGGACTGTAATAGACTACCACAAAGGATCATATGAGACAAAAGTTTCTTCAACTGTTTCCATGTGTATTTTGCTTCGATCTTTAACCATGTCCTAACGTTGCACCGATTTTCATCAAAATTTATTACAGCAGTCTTATAACAGACATGTTCTTGCGCAGCGCCAGAAAAAACCATGCATTTGGATACGGCAAAGTTATCTTCAGAGAATGACCCATTTGTGTCCACAAGAGCCTGCATTCGCTGCGTTTTGCCTTCCAGCAGTGGATGCAGAATGAAAAGGGCAAGCTAGCAAAGAACTGCAAGGTTACGAAGCCTAGACACTCAACTCCGAGCCAAATGGAACAAATCGTCTACATATGGAGAGAGAAACTACAACATTATACAACATACCTCATAACATGAGCAGAATACGTTTCCGAAGCTATAATAACTAGTAGAGCTTACACAAAAACAAGTGAAATACAGTAGACGAAATTCTCAGTTATTTAGGACCAAAATGCGGTAACATGATTTGCAGAAAAGACAAATTACAAGACCTCTATCACGATACAGAAATAAATATATCACCAAGAAAATGAAACTAAAATTTTTTGGACACTATTATCCAAAATGCCTTCTAAAATAGGCAGATTGCTTAGGAAGAATAACATTAATTTCATCTTCCGTTCACCAGCAAAGAGCAGAGCCTTAGTTGGATCCGTTAAAGACGATCTACAATTGAGGAAGGCGGGTGTTTATAAAATACCCTGTGAGTGTGGTTCTGTACATATAGGTCAGACAACACGAATGGTACAGGAACGCTGTGTAAAACATGAAAGACACACCCGTCTTGGCAACCTTTAAAACCAGCAGTAGCAGAACATTGCATTTCCATCGGCCTTTCAATTGAATACAATAATATCAAAGTTTTAGCACCGGTTTCCAGCTTCTGGTACTCTGTAATTAAAGAATCCGTGGAAATAAGTCTTGCTGATAATTTAATGAATCGTGATAACGGATTTCAGCTGGATAAAAATTGGTATCCAATTATTAAAAGTATGCGGTCACAACAGAATCGACATGTTCAGTCGATACTCAGTGAATAGATTGTTCGTACTTGACCACTGAGGGCAGCACACACAACTTGGCTGCCTCGCGCATGTCACCACCTGACGCATGCGCCGAAAACCGCCAGCGCGATTCGCATGCGCGGAGTTTGCTATAAATACCATGACTGCATCAGGCACTTCACCCTCACCATTAAGTACCTTGGCGTCACCCTCGACCGTCGCCTCTCCTTGACCCCCCATCTCCGGACAATCCAAGCCAAGGCACGCTCCCAACTCCGTCTCCTCAAGCTCCTTTCCGGCCATACGTGGGGTCTGGACCCCTCCACCATACTCCACACCTATAAATCCCCCATCTGCCCTATCCTCTGTTACGCCCATCCTGCCTGGATCTCCACCCCCCCTACCTTTTACAAATCCCTTCAGATCCTTCAACACCATGCTCTCCGCATCGCCTATCGCATCCGTCTCCCCTCCCCCATGCGGATCCTGTACGACCTCATTCCATTCCCCCACCTCCTCCTTTTCCTCGAACAGATACGGATCCTCTACGCCTCCTGTAAACTCGATCCTCCTCATCTGCTTGTCTCACCCATCCTCTCCCACCCCCACCCGCTGCTGCGCCTGTATCTCCATGTCCCACCTGCCCTCCATCTCTCCACCCTCCTTACCCTCTCCCAAGGTGGCTTCCGCCAGCTCCCCCTCCCTGATGATGTACTCCTCCCCTCCATCTACCCCTCCTACCAACTTTGATCCTCCCATCCTCCCACTTCCTGTGTTTTTTCCTTTGGGCACCCTCCCTCCCTTCTCTCTCCTTTTCCCTCCATCCCCCCTTCCTCCACCCCTCTTCTCCCGGGCTTCCCCTACCCCCCCTCCTCCCTTCCTTCCTCCCCCTTATCACCCCTGCCCTTGGCATCTCTCCTCTCCCCTCTCCCACCCCTGTCCTCCTCTCTTGGCAGATCCCCGGACTCGTACACGCTCAGTGGACATTCGCGCGCTGGAGATCATCACCATCAGTGTCTCGTGTGTGTGCCTTCGCGTTTGTGTTTAGTGTTCTTTCGCCGTCACACCCCACCGTTCACATGGGCCATCACAGTCGTCAGTGTTCGTGCACCGTGTCAAAAGGTTTTAGTGTTTTTTCTTGTCCAGCGTGAACGGCTTCATGTATATTGTTTTCTGTGTCTACAGTTTTTTTGCCCACCATTTGTATTGTATCATCTGTACCTCCCCTTTATGTCTTATATTGTACCACTCGAGGCTGAAGAGCAGCATACTCTGCTGCTGACAGCCCACCCTTGTACAAGGTGTTTAAAATAACAATAAAGAAAAAAAAGAGAGGCACTTTAGTACTTCGTCTACTCACCTGAGGATGGCCGGACGTCTGTGGGTCGAAATATCGTTGCTGAATATTGATGGGATACGGCTGCAAACCCGAAAATTACTGAAACAGAGCAAAGTTGCTCATAGCTTTATTTTTTTATGCAGAGCTATTCGTGTGTATAGGCGTCATAGTGTAAGCGTAGTTACGGTTAATATCAAGATGTGTGATTTGTGAGCAGGCGAGTCAGCCCGAAACCGATAACCGTTACAGCAATAATTTGTTCATTCATGCAAATGTAGCGGAAAAAAAAAAAAATTACCAAATTTTCTCAGTAGCGTTCCCCGCAAAGGGCGTCGTCTTCCTTCCAGGGATTCGCATTTCAGTTCCCGAAGGTTCCCCGTAAATCCTGCGTTAGAATTTACCGGTAACAAGTCTAGCAGCTCGCCTCAGAAATGCTTCAATGTCTAACTTCGACTTGGTAAGGATCCCGAACGCTCGAGCACTACTCAACGATGTGCTGCCCAAGTGTTCTGTACACGCGGTCTGCTTTACAGATGAACCACACTTTCTTAAATTTTCCCAATAGGCCGAGGTCAACCATTCGCCTTCCCTACTACACAATACTTAATTGATCGTTTTATTCCATATTACTTTGCAACGTTACGCCTACATATCGGATCAACCAGTACGCTACTAATGCTGCATTTGACCATTATGCAGATGTGAAAAATACCGCTACAGTTGTAAGGTTCTTTTTATTTAACACACGACCGGTTTCGGGCTCTTATACGCCCATCTTCAGGTGTCGTAACTTGGTCCTGTGACCCCCAGCGCCCTGTGGGCGTGTACAAGACGCGGTGTGCTACCAACGAGCGCAAAGCACAGCACCAAGTTACGACACTTGAAGATAGGCGTATAAGAGCCTTAAACCGGTCGTGTGTTAAATAAAAAGAACCTTACAACTCTAGCGGTATTTTCAATCTCTGGTATAATACTCAGCGGCGGATGTTCCTCCGACAAGATCGTTTGTCGAACATTATGGGTTTGGTTCTCCTACTCATGTGCATTAATTTAAATTTTTCTACATTTAGAGCAATCTGCCATTTATCACACAAACAAGTTTTGTCTAACTCATCTTGTATCGTCTTGCAGTCACGCAATGAGGCCACCTTCCCAAATATCACACCATCGTCAGCAAAAAGTCACAGTCTGCTCCTCATCCTATCCGCCAAATCATTTATTTACACAGAAAATAATAGCGGTTCTATCGCACTTCCCTGTGCAGAACCTGAAGGTTTCCCTTTTTCTGAAGAACACTCGCCGTTTCCATACCTACCTGCACAGAGTCAACAACAAAAGTTGTGGAAGAGTCGATGTAGTGCACAGTCAGCAGACGACCACAGATTCTGAGATATAGTGTGTTTCAGATTATCCGATTTCACAAGACCATATCTTCTACTTATAGACCGAAACGAAAAATTTACCTTGGCGCCAATTATGTTGCCTGTTCAAGTGGTTGCCGCGAGCTGTCGTCCGCATACAATAGTTGATTAGTTCGCTTCCTCGCTCGTTAATTACCGAGTGTGCAACTGGTTGAGATTGAGCCCACAACGGATAAGGCATGTCTGTGTATATAATTTTCCTGCAGTACTTGTTTTGCCGGTGACTTTTTATCTTACCTGTGTAGGCATAAGCGCGTGATTATTACTAATTAGCTTCGTTTAAAGCTATAATTTTGTGTAGCATATGAAAGCGTATACGGGTAGGTAGGACATTGATTCGCGTGTTGTTTTTTAAGAAGCATGAATAGGACCGAAAGTGAGACGGTAAAAGTATTCGCCTGAATATAAGTGAAAGTCAGTCTTACACTATTCGTACATTCACTCGGAATTATAGGAGACGTACCGCAGAGGAAAGGTCGTTTTGAAAGGAATGCGAAAGTGCTAAAAAGTCTCGTGCTGAGCTAATGCGAGAGCTACGGTGGCGTCAAAAAAAAAAGGGGGGAGGCGCAAAGCGATTACGCCGGACACACAGCGACCAACGGCAGTCAAAATTAGTGATTTATGTGCTCTGTAACAATTCTACTACTCAGTATAACAATTATTATATTAAAGGGGTTCCCCTATCTGTATGTGAACGCCACACTGCACACACGTTTGTATTAACCTACCCTTCGAGCCTCAACTAACGGTTTCGAAAAGACGATGGGTATGGTGAGGCGTTACAGACCCGAACAAACTGGGTGAACAGAAAGAAGAGTGTCGATGAAAGAAAATTAAATAGAGAACCTTGTAAAAGGTATTAATTGCAGTTCCAAGCGAAGCACTAAAACGGGATGCGTATGGGTTTAGTTCTCTTCAAACGCACGGAAATAGATGACTTTCGCGACTTTTTTTCAAATAAAAGAAGAAGTAATGCTAAATCCGATGATATAGTTTCATTACTTGCACTTCTGTCTTTGAGAAGTGATTTTTGTGTCCACATTGGATGTTCCCTACTGCTGCACCAGGTGGAATGATCTTTTGTAGTCGAATAACTGGTCATCGCCGAGAATTCCCGAATCCCTCCTATAGAAAATGTAACAAAATATTTTTGTACAAGTCATTTTAAATATATTTTCTATCACCATGCGTACGATAACTGAAAAATATCAAGTTCTAACAAAATGGTGGGGAATTGAAACAAAAATTACTTTCTCCTGCCGATAATATCGAGAAAAAGGTTGCACCGAAAACTGGCTTTTGAAGATATCGCAGAACACCTATGTGTGCAAACTGAGAATTTAGTTTAGAATGCTCGCATCAGAGTACAATAAAAATCGTTTGTACAGTTCTGAAGTTCCGTTTAACGCCAATGTGAAAATACTGTTTCGAGAAAAAAGCGCTGGGATACGAAGTCCTCCACTATCTTCTTCGTGGACATGGTAATCTTGCGGTACTCTTTGGCAGCTTCTGTCACCCGGTACACTGCTTGCTCGGTACCTTTTTTCGTCGGCTTGTGTGCAGAAGTTGTAACACGCTGGTCTAAGCTTAAGTTTGACTACGTTAGTAATTTCCATGATGCCTGTTATGTCGTCATTGAAGTTACGCGAAGCCACGTTGGCCATGATGCATATCATTTTTTTTCCCCGTTGTGAATGGTTTTAAGTCACACTTTTTCACAAATCGCCTTGTAACTCGATAATGCATTTCTGGCGAACTTGGGATGAACGCTTCTGTAAAGCAGACAGCCCAGAGAAAATTTTAAGCTAAAAAAAATCGGTTTTTTGAAATTTTCCAAGAGCACTACAGTCTTAATTCTTACTTGGCACACTTCTGCGAAGCGACGTGTTTGACACTCTGGGGTGGATCGCCCCCCAGCGATTATACTTGTTATAATACGTTATCTATTCCATATTTTTACTTGAAACTGTTTGCATAACTTCTTAAACGCTTACTTTTTGAAGGTACATGTGTCATATAACTAAATAATAAGACTAAAAAGTTCAGATATCGTAAAACTTGAAAAAATTACTGCTTTTAAAAAAATCGTAACTCTTTTGTGTTTTCACATAAATGTGTAAAAATTTAGCCGAGTTTGCTCAAGATATATTACTAGAAGAAAAATATAATTTAGTACTGAACTATGAAGAAAAGATATTTATTCAGAACTATAAAATGGAGGAATATCATGAACAGTGAAAATTCTGTTTTCATAGTATGCAGAGTTTTTATTGTTAAATCATAATGTTCATGCGACTTTGATTAGAATACGGAAACCGTTTCTGCTCCAAATTGAAGTCCGTTTTAGTTGATGAATTGTAGAGCATATATTTCATACTGTGTATATACACTGTACGAACTTTTTTACGCATCTGGTCTTCGAGAAGATACTGTTATTTATCACACAAAACCATTTTTGCCTCTTAACTTGGTCCATGGACATCCTCGAGCACGAGACGTTCAGAGGCGCTCATTCAGACTAGCGTTATCCATTTCAGTAAAGTCATCTGCATTCTCTTCTTCTCTTGTAGCATAGATAGAATTTTCTTCACTCGGAAAATTCTCTCGTCCCTTAGTTCAACAAACTTCTCGCATGTGCATCGACTTCTCAGATTATATACCACCTCATTATCTGAATAAAATATCATCTAGCGTACAGAAACATTAGAAACGATAAAATATAGTACACTCACTCTATTTTTCACTCTGGTGCGAAAATATACCTGAAATAGAGTGCACTTAAATTTCACGCACTGGACCTGACTTGACACACTAGGTTGTAGGTAACACCAATACACTGTGGCCGGCTGCCGTAGACGGACCGACACTTCCAGTGTGTTGGCACTGGTTCTAGGAGCAGTGTTAAATAATGCGCATTTCGTGGCCAGCAGATGAGCAGTTGATGGGGCAAGTGTGGGGAGAGCCATAATGGGGGGGGGGGGGGGGGAGTACGTGGCGCCTTTCTTTTTGTAAAAATTAAATGGAGTTTCTCCAAGCGCACTCTTGTATGTGACCATTAATAAATATTTACTGTCACTTCTAATTCATTCAAATGTTCAAAAGTGTGTGAAAACTTATGGGACTTAACTGCTAAGGTCATCAGTCCCTAAGCTTACACACTACTTAACCTAAATTATCCTAAGGACAAACACACTCACCCATGCCCGAGGGAGGACTCGAACCTCCGCCGGGACCAGCCGCACAGTCCATGACTGCAGCGCCTGAGACCGCTCGGCTAATCCCGCGCGGCTCTAATTAATTAGTATGTATTATTTTAGCCTGATTTGTGAACCATTCGTAACTCTCAGAGAAGTTTAATGAGTGGCGAATTCTGAGTAAAACCTACATTTCTCTTGTTGCCATGTTAAAATCCGCTTCTTTTGACAAAACAAAGCGGAGTTTACACAGTGTCTCCTTAATAACATCTACGGACGCTGTCGCAAGAGAATTTCTGAAGCAGTGCGTTATTTAGTTTAGTGAGGAAACCAGGACAAGTAGGAGCAATAGCTTATGGAAAAACACCTGCTCAGTACAAAAATAATCGTGTAATATCTTCACTTATATTGCTCCACAGCATTTCATAAGCAGTCAGTGGTCCTTAAAAATTACATTCTTCCATTCAAAAAGTCTGTAGTCAGTGGAGTTACTTGGTAGATAACGACGTTTCGCTCAGTAACCATAATGTATGTTACCACTTGGCAAAGTGCAGTTGCAAATGAGTGCACTACATAAGATGAAGTCTCTCAAGATTGGTGACAGATAGTGGAAAATTGGATATATATGGTAAGGTCTTATGGGACCAAACTGCAGAAGTCATCGGTCCCTAAGCCTACGCACTATTTTTTCTAACTTAAACTAACTTACGCTATGGACAACACGCACACCCATGTGCGAAGGAGGACTCGAACCTCCGACGTGGGGACCCGGACGGACCGTGACAAGGCGCCTAAGACAGCGCGGCTACCCCGCGCGGCGGCAGATAGTGACCTCCACACAAATCTAAAGGAAAATGCAATATATTAGCTAAATTTCATATGCCGCGACATATTACGTAACAGGCACCAAACACAAAATCTTAGCGACGCATGTTTTACACTGCAAACATTTTCGAATCTCTCACAGTGACTTACTTAAATGCAAATATCACTATAACTATGGTCATTAACTAAATTATGGGAATGTCATCATGAACATGAAGCTGTAAGTAACTCAAAAATGAAATTTTTTCAGCGTATTATTTCTGTAAAATCATTTGAGAGAGACTGCAGTGTGTGCGCCTCGACTCTGTCATCGCAGTGTGTGACCAAGTGGCCGAAAGTAGGAAGTGTCAGCCTCCCCCTTTAGAACAAACAAATGAATTCCCCCAGCACTTTGGACGAAGCTTGATCGCTGCGCAGTGGCTGCAATATCCTGCGTGGACTCTGCTACTGATCTCATAAGAGATGATGCTATAGATCATATTTTCTAAGACTTAAAAGTGGGCTTGGGGGTGTACTACACCGAGGTGCAAAGTCCTCGGATACCTCCTAATACCATATCGGACCACTTTTTGCCTGGCATAATGCACCGATGTTCGAAATTCTGAGAAAAATAGGGGTAAACTATAGGGACAGATGGGTAATATACAATATATACAAAGGCCAATAGGGAACAATAAGAGTGGACGACCAAGAACGAAGTGCTCGGATTAAACAGGGTGTAAGACAGGGATGTAGTTTTCCCCCTTACTGTCCAACCTATACATCGAAGAAGCAATAATGGAAATAAAAGAAAGATTCTGGAGTGGGATTAAAATTCAGAGTGAAAGGATATCAATGATATGATTCGCTGATGACATTACTACACTGAGTGAAAGTGAAGAACTGCATGATCTACTGAATGGAATGAACAGTCTAATGAGTGCAGAATGGATTGAGAGTAAATCGAAGGAAGACGAAAGTAATGAGAAATAGCAGAAATGAGAATAACGAGAAATTTTATATTACAATTGGTGATCAAGAAGTAGATGAAGTTAAGGAATTGTACTTCCTAGGGAGCAAAATAACCAATGATGGACGGAGCAAGGAGGTCATCAAAAACAGACTAACACTGGCGAAAAGGGCATCATGGCCAAGAGAAGTCTACTAGTATCAAACATAAGCGTTAATTTGAGGAAGAAAGGAATACATGGAAAAAACTGGCAAGGAGAAGGAAGAAAATGATACGATATCTGTTAAGACAGCACGGAATGACTTCCATATCAATAGAGGGCAAAAAACAGTAGAGGAAGACAGAAATTGGTATGCATCCAGCAAATAACTGAGAATGTAGTTTGCAAGAGCTGCTCTGAGATGAAGAAGTTGGCACAGGAGAGCAATTCCTGGCAGGCCGCATCAAACCAGCCGGAAAACTGATGACTTAAAAAAAAAAAAAAAAAGTTCAGTAACTCGACGTGACATGAACTTCACAAGTAATTGGAAGTCCCCTGCAGGAATATTAAGCCCTGCTGCCTCTACAGCCATCCAGCCAGACGATTGTGTCCCATAAATCTTCGATGGGATTCATGTCAGTCGATTGGAATGGCCAAATCACTCTCGAATGGACCACAATGTTCGAAACAATCACAAACACTCGAGACCCAGTCACACGGCACATCATTGTTTGGTAACAATAACGCTATGAACGGCCACGAATGGTCTCCAAGTAGCCGAACATAACCATTTCCAGTCAATGATTGGTTCAGTTGGAGCAGAGGACCCAGTCAAATGGTTCAAATGGCTCTGAGCACTATGGGACTTAACTTCTGAGATCATCAGTCCCCTAGAACTTAGAACTACTTAAACCTAACTAACCTAAGGACATCACACATATCCATGCCCGAGGCAGGATTCGAACCTGTGACCGTTGCGGTCGCGCGGTTCCAGACTGTAGCGCCTAGAAACGCTCGGCGACCCCGGCCGGCAGAGGACCCAGTCCATTCCATGTAAGCACACGTCAAACTTTCATGGAGCTAACACCAGCTTGCACAGTACCTTATTGACAACTTGGGCCTGTGGCTTCGTGAGGTCTGCACCACACTCAAACCCTACCATCAGCTGTTACCGTTTGATCTGTGACAGCATCATCTATTGGGCCAACCATAGGGCCATCTGGTTTCCCCTTTCAAGCTAGACGTGTTTCATTCTTCGTAGTTTTTTCGTTTGATGCTTATTTCGTGAGATATTTGGTCCGGTCACTATCAATGGACCATCCTGTATACGTTGAAGAAGCTGTTGTATAAAATCAGGACGATATGGAGATCGTTACTGAGAGAATACGCAGAAAATCTCGTGAAAAGCATGTCAGAAAGGTGCCAAGTTAAAATCGATAATATCGGCGATCGGATTAACTGTTAAGTTAATTGTACAATTAGTAAAAACATTTATTTTAATGTAAACATATGTTTATAAAATTGTCTTTTATTTTTGTGGAACTGAGTGTATGTGTATTCGCTATAGTGACGTCTGTCACCTCCGTGTGCAGCCCAACTTGTCAAACGAGGGTTAATCTGTGACCCCGTTGCGTGGGAGAGTGGGTGTGAGTTTGGTGCGCAGCTGAGCACACGGACAGCGGCGCACCGTATGCAGTCGGCCCCTCACGCAAGTAGGCTTAGGGAGGTGACGGAGCGCGCGCGTCCATCGGAATATCAGATGTCGCCGGGATGTGTCTCAATCCTGGCGGCGGTGCTGGCGGGAGCTGATGTTTAATGCAGCCTGTCGCCAGCGGCTCGCTGTGCACAAGGTCAGAACTGGTGCCAGGGTGTGGGTGAGGGGGGCACCGGGCGAGGGGGCAGGACGTCCGCGCTGCGCTCTCCGCGTGCCGATGCGGATGCGCCTGCCGCCAGACTAGCCAGCCAGCTTGATGGGCGCTCTGCCGCTGCTGCTGCCAGACAAGCGGGCTGGTCGTGACCGAGATGAGATGGCCGCGTGGCAGCCGTCCCATCGCCATTCCCCGTCTACGTGCGCTGAAGCGTGAGGCGGTCGATCAGGTTTCCCAAACTGTACCACTACATCCGCTTCGCCGTTCTCCAGAATTGATCCGGATCTCTGACTAGTTTGGGTTAATTTAAGGAACTGGGCTTGTCATTGGACTGCATGAATTCCTCGACTCTTGATAAAAGTGAGAAGCATAAAAGAGGAAAGCATAGTGTGTCTATAAAATTTCGCCATAATTCCAAAAACTCACAGCTTGGAAATGATAAGGGATAGACTGGTACAGGATCGAGGTTCATTGTGAAACGTCTAGCTGTTTTTTTTCTTTTCTTTTTTAAATCCTGAATTGACTTGGAGTGCGTCAAAAAGGCAATGGACCAAAAGAAGGGTAATGTTTCACCTGATGTGGAGAATACAAATCCATGACAGCGGTACTTCAGAACAATGAACGCCAGTACAGACCGGTACCACCGATTAAAACGCGAATAATGAGGTGGTTCAAAAATTTGGGAATGGCCTTCCTGAGTGGACGTCCCACATGTCTCAAGCACCAAGCAGCATTTCAGCACAGCCCACCATCGGCAAAAACGTGAATAATGAGGGGGTAAAATTCAAAAACTTGGGAAAGACCTTCCTCAGTGGACTTCCACACACGTCTCTGCACCTTCCCCCCCCCCCCCCCCCCCCAGAATATTCGTCGCCAATCACACGAATTGGAAGCAAGATAAACTATTCATTGTCGCTTAAGCGATTATAAATATCTCTGCCTCTCCCTCTCTCTCTCTCTCTCTCTCTCTCTCTCTCCTCCTCTCCTCTCCCTCAACCCTCCTCTCTCTCTCTCTCTCTCTCTCTCTCTCTCTCTCTCTCTCTCCCCTCTCCCTCTCTCTCTCCCCCCCCCCTCCCCATATTCCCTTCTTACTCTCTCTCCCCTCCCCACCTTCCCCTCTTACTCTCTCTCACCCCTCTCTCTCCCCCTCTCCCTCTCCCTCCCTCTTTCTCTCTCCCTCCCTCTCCCTCTCCTTCTCTCTCCCTCTCCCCCTCTCCTTCTCTCTCCCCACTTTTTTCTGCCCCTTCTCTCTCCTCTCTCCCTCCCACTGCCTCCTCTCCCTCCCCCCTCCCTCCCCCTACCCTTCTCCCGCTATCCCCCTCCCTCCCACCTGTACCCCCATCACCTCTTTCTCCCCCGTGTCCCCCTCTCTCTCCCCTGTCCCCCTCTCTCTCCCCTCTGTACTTCGATTTTCTTCTGTTTCAGTTTTCCCACAGACAATGTTTCACTGCTATACAATATTGTGCCCAAAACATAAGTTCCTAAAATTAAGGTTAGTAGATTTTTTTTAGCTGGGAATGCTCTCTGCCTGTGCTAGTCTGATGTCCTCCTCCTTTTGTCTTCCATGGGTTATAATACTAACAAGGTAGCAGAATTCCTTTACTTCGTGGTCACCATTTTTTTGTGTTAAGCTTCTCGCTATCTTCAATTTTGCTGCTTCTCATGACTTTTGTCTTTTCTTCGATTTGCTCTCATTCCATATTCTGTACTCATTAGACCGTTAATTCCGTGTAATTTCTCTTTACTTTCACTGAGTATGGCAGTGTCATCAGCGAATCTTATCACTTATATCCTTTCATCCTGAATTTTAATCCCTATCTTGAACTTTCTTTAGTTCCATCATTGCTTCTCCGATATGCAGATTGAATTGTTTGTGTGAAAGACTGCGTCCCTGTCTTAAAACCCTTTTCTAATCTGAACACTCCTTCTTGGTCTTCTATCACCCATCTTTTCCTATCGCTTACTCCACTTCTCAGAGTTTCCAATATCTTGCACCATTTTTACAGTGTCAAATGGTTTTTCTAGATCTAACATTAGGTGTTACTTTTCAAAACAATCTGTTAATTAAATCTGAATATTACACAAAAGTTTCCTCTGTTTTTATATCTGATACTACTCAAAGATGGTCAAATTAGTTGGTTCCTCCTGAAACTTTTTATCCTAGTACGGTAAAAAATGGGTCTATGAATTCAAATGGTTAATATTCGAAGTACAGATTTCTTGAGTGAGTCCCAAAATAGAGTCTCAGAAAGACGGTATGGTGCCAGTGTGGAATCACCATGCAGTTAGCAATGTTGCGCTGTCACCGTAAATATATCTTATGTATAAGAAAAAATGAAATTAGCCCCACATACATTTTTGGATAGGTTCAAAGAGTTTGTTGTTACGTGTTACGATAGACTTTGCGTCGATAATTGATAATCGACTGCGAGATTATATCACAATTTCTATATGAATTAACATAAATCTGGTGGAACAGTCCCTCCTGAAATAAAAATGTTTTTTCATAAATGAATATTTCGCCTTTATGTAAATACATTTAATACTTCACAAAGGGTCCAACATATCGGAAGAAAATGAATGAAGATAGGCTTCCGCGACGATTAAACAGTGAGTAGTCAAAAGTCATCAAAGGTACTGGGATACCTGACGGTAATCGACCGCTGAAGCCTATGTAGTCCATTTGTGTCCGTACTGCCCTTTCAGAAATACGTCCCTGGCACCCCAATTTCAAGTAGGCAGGGTCGTTGTAGCAGAACGTCGATCACTCTGTGGCTCTGCTGATGCGACGTGACGTCAGACACTTTTGGTCGTCTGGAACTGTGGGAATACTGTCTACGTGGTATTGTAGATCCGCCTAGGAGTTGTTGGTCTCGCAAACACGAGATCTTTTGTAATATGCCTTATGCTACAACCCATGCAATCGCTGATTGTCATCCCACGTTCAAAGTCGGTTAGCTGCACGCCTGATTAGACAAAAGATGGTATCGAATGCAACAACTTTACTGTCGAATTTTTGCTACTAGTAACACTTCCAGCTTCAGCGATATCAAAGCAATAATGACACGTATTCGACTTATTTTCAATTTTTAAATCAGGATAATGTACTTACCTGCGTTCGGAAAATAAATAAGTAGCTTGAAAACAATAATAAGGATCAAAAAACAATAGTTATTTGCTTTCTGTGATTATAGGGGCATGTTTATAATGAATACTGTAACATTTTACGTTACTATCGGATCTCCGTTCCTTGAATATAAATAAAACAATTAATAACATATATTTTTGTGCACTCCTTCTACAGACTTTAAAAAGAAAGTCCACTGTTAAAAAGTAGAGAAAATGTAATTTAGAATACAGTGTTTACAACGAGAAGCGCTTGTATGAATTTTCTACAATTCTTTTTGAAAATATAGGAATTTTACCTCAGGTTGTATGGTGTACAGAGAGTTTCCTTTCTCTCAGTTTATTCACTGAACGACTATGACGAAACAGACACGAGGGATTCTTGAAGATTTCCCGGCGTAAAGAGTACTTAGTGTAGTTTCAGGATTGCAGCCGGATAACGTAGACTTCTTGCCACGATATTTCGGCTGGCAACCATTCAGTCATCTTCAGGTGAGTGTTTTTTTCTAAAAATTGTTAGTTTACATCGCTACCTTGAATTCAAATATTGTCGCGAAGAGCATGCGCAAAGAATGCCGCTACATGAGCGATCTCTGTCGAGTTCCGCACAATCTTCGGATATTGCTCCATCTGACACGCGCAGGCGAATGCGTAATGTGATACTTCGGTACATGCACGCTCTGTGTCGAAACGCGCACTGGCAGAGCTAAAATGTCGATGTCACAATTGATAAAATTGGCCATAAAATGTTTTCTTTCCAAAGATACCAAAGAAATCATCGGATCCCAAGTCGTGTTCAGTTGAAAGTCTCCATCATGATTAACAACATATTGAGATAAACGTATTTCCTCCATGAGCGATCTCTGTCGAGTTCCGCACAATCTTCGGATATTGCTCCATCTGACACGCGCAGGCGAATGCGTAATGTGATACTTCGGTACATGCACGCTCTGTGTCGAAACGCGCACTGGCAGAGCTAAAATGTCGATGTCACAATTGATAAAATTGGCCATAAAATGTTTTCTTTCCAAAGATACCAAAGAAATCATCGGATCCCAAGTCGTGTTCAGTTGAAAGTCTCCATCATGATTAACAACATATTGAGATAAACGTATTTCCTCCGATTTCTTAATAATTGTACCCGAGAAGGATCTCGTAGAGGCCAAGATTCCCGTGGCAGAGTTATCCATGGAATGTCCTATGGAGAGACAATGCTCGGCTATGGCTGATTTATTGGGCTGCGAATGGCGAGTGTGGCGATCATGTTCAACGCGCCTTTCACAAACTGTGCGCGTTGTCTGACCAATACGCGCTTTGCCACACTGGCAGGGTATTCTTTATATTCCACCCTCCGCATCCCATACCGCTCTTTGCCGAACCGAGAAAAGGACGCTTCTTTGCAGGTGGAAGGAAAATTGCTGTGGCATGCTGGTTCCTTAATATTCCGCCTAATTTGCGCGAATGCACATTCTGACAAAGAGCGCGCATGTAGTATCGCATCACACATGTGCCTGCGCAGCGTAGATGTAATATTCGACGAGGGAGCGAAGCGAAACTCTACAGAGGTGGCTCATGTAGAGGCTGCCTTTGCACATGAGACTTCACGTCACTTTCTGGTATAAAACTAGGGTTGTGAAATTGCAGTATCACACCTTCTTCCCCTCTGCAGTTGTGCCCCAGGGCTCTGTCTGCTCCCCCCTCCTCTACCTCATATACGCGGCCGATAAGCCCTAACCCCTCCCCCCCTCCAGTACACCCCCTGCAGTATGCCAATGGCACCGCCTTCCTTGCTCTCGCCCTACCCTTCAACGGTTCCAACGCCTTCTCCAGAATCAACTTGACCTTTTTGCCACATGGTGCAACCAGTGGCTCCTGAAAATAATCCTTCCAAGACCCAGGCAATTGTCATAGGTCATACCACTCGCTCCTTCCGGCTCCTTGATTTCTCCCTTACCATCTGCGCCCGTCCTGTCCGCCTCTCCCCCACTCCCACCTACCTTGGCCACACCATTGGCAGTCACCTCACATGGATCCCTCATCTCTGCTCTATCCAATCCAAAGTCCATAACCACTTCCGACTCCTCAAACTCCTCTCTGGCCGGACGTGGGGATTGAACCCCTCTACAATCCTCCACACCTACAAATTCTTAATCTGTCCCATCCTCTGTTATGCCAGTCCCGCCTGGATATCTGCCCGCCCCCTCAATAAGTCCCTCCAGATTCTCGAGCACCATGTCCTCCGCCCCACTTCCATATAAGCCTCCTGTCCCCCACGCAGATCCTCTATGACCTGATTCCTTTCCCCCCCTCTGCTCATCTTCATCGAACATATCCGCATCCTCTACACCTCCCGCCACCTTGATACCCCTCATCCCCTGATTGCTCCTCTCCTCTTCAACCCCCACCCTCTGCCGCGAATTCGTCGTTGTTTCCCCCCTACCCTTCACCTCTACACTCGTCATATCCTTTCCCAAGGTGGCTTCCACTGACTCCTCCTCCCGGATGATGCCCTCTCTCCCTCCATTTATGCCTCCTATCAACTCTGATCCTCACCTCCCTCTCTGTTCCTCTGTCCTTCCCCAGGCTTTCTCTTCTCCCCATTCCATCCTGTTTTCTCCCCACCTAACCTCTCTCTGCCTCCCTTCTCTCCCCTAGATCCTTTTTGCTCTCCCCTCCACTGCCTTCCCCCCTCCTCCACACGTCCGCCCACCACCATATCTACGTCCTCTCCCTCCATTGGCTCCCCTTATTTCTTTTTTCCTCTCTTCCCCCCCTTCTCCCCCTCGTATTCCGGGTACTCCCCCCCCCCCCCCCACATCTCCTGCCGTGTCACCTGTATAGTGCTGTTATAAGTTAGTGTTTAGTTGTTGTGCGTCCCCTGTCAGTGTTGCAAACAGCCACCATACTGTCGCTAGTTGTGTTTTTATCTCATGCGAACAGAAAGCAGACTGTCGCTGTGGTTTTTAATTGTGCATGTCTCCTTCCTGTGTTTCTTCATCCGCATCGCCAACGCTGTGTTTTTATTTTAAGTTCCTCAACTTTCCGCCATTTTACTGTTATTAACAAAGTCACCATTTCATCGCCTTTTTTATATTGTTTGTTCTCTCACCATTGTTTTGTTTAACTTTCTCTCTACTTTAGAGCAGCGTATTAAGCTGCTGTCAGCCTGTCCCTCCCCAGGGGGGGGGGGGGAATCCAAAATCAGTAAAGAAAAAAAATAGCAGTATCCAGTGCAAAACACTCACCTAAAGGTGTTTTCCGCATATCCCGTTCTTCATCGATTCTGGAATTACCTCCGAATTTCTTATCAGTTCTCCTAGTTTCCAGCTTTCTTCTGTGACATCACATCCCAAAACTTTTGTCTTCTTATCCGGTTCTTCCACAGTCACTTTCAAACAATGTTTCATGCGCAAGACATACATTCTCAGAAATTTCTTCCTTAAATGTTTCACATTAGACTTCTTTGAGTGAGAATTATTAACCTATATTATTCTGCTTCTACACTGTGAGGTTGTGGAAGATACCGATAGGGACTTTCCAGTGCCTTGGCCAGCTGCGCTAGCTGTCTCGGTTGAGGACCTATGGCGCGAAGAGCCCGATCGAGATGGTCCCACAGATTCTCCATTAGGTTTAAATCCGGGGAGTCTGCTGACCAGGGGAGTACCGTAAACACGTCCTGTGCTCTTACAACTATAACGCTCCGTCCTCCGACCTGGACTCTCCCTACGAATGTTGCACGGTCTTACACATCAACGGCCATCTGTCCGATTGAGCACAAGATGTGATTCATCTGAGGTCACCTGTCGTCATTCGTTTGACGTCCAGTTGCCGTATTGGCGTGCAGATTCGTCGCTGATGAACAGAAATCAGCATGGTTATATGAACCATGCGCCTGCAGCAACGTTGGCCTAACGGTCGTTGAGAAAACACTGTTTGTAGTCCCTTAGTTCATGCTGGAGGTCAGTTGCTCAACAGTTGCAAATTTATCCATCCGCACACATCTACACAGCCGTCGTTGAACCCCATCATTTATGGCCTAAGGTGCACCGCAGTTTCGTTGACACCGGTTTGGAATAGAGCCATTTTGCCATTCCAAGAATACGAGTACGCTAACCATGTCGGCACGCCAAGTGTTTGCATATTTTGCAGTTTCTAAAATGCTTCGATCCTTGGCCAGAAAGCCAATGATTATGCCCTTTTGGGCGTCAGATAAGTCGCTCCATTTCTGTATTACGCCAACGACTGCACTGTTTTCTTCGCATCTCCCTCACAAGCTTTATGTGCCCTCCAATGCTAGTGCTGCCACCTATTGTCTGTGAGTGGTCGTTGCACACAGAGTCAAACATACACGGTGGTTACGTTAATGTGACTGGACCATGTATTACTCCTTCGTCTATCATGTGTAATTTTACTTCCAACACAGCACAATTCCTTCACTTGGTCTACTATGCCGAGCCCAGTTTTGATGTGAACTTTACTGCAAATATTATTTCTGCTACTGCTCATTACTTCCGTCTTTCTTTCATTTACTGTGATTATTAGGCCCTTACATATAACAGGCCTTATAATTCTTCCTCACATTCACTGGGGGTAGCAATGTTTTCAGCAGGTATCTTTTGCTCTAGTTTTCAGTCCCACTTCTGAACCTGAGCTTTATTTTCGTCAGTGCTTTATCAGTCTATAAGATCAACGTTAACAGAGAAAGACTGCATCCTAGCATTACGTCTTGTTCATTTTTATTGTCCCCTCGTGGTTATTCTGTGTTTCATATTTCCTGGTTTTTTTCCTAAATTTTGCCTATTTTCTGAAAATTTAATCATGAACCATTTTATAAAGCTGAACATTTTCGTTAGACTGACAAATCCAATGAATATTTCTTGCTTTTTCGTAAGTCTAGTGTTGGTTGTCAAGTGTTGAAATTGACATCTTCCACAAACAACGAATTACACCACTTAACTGGCTCTCTGGTCTTTTACCTCACCTAAAGCCCAACTGATCATCAACTTACAAATCGACTACCTTTTCCATTTTTATCTGTATTTCTCTTACCTGAAACTTCAGTGCATACATTTTGGACTAAGTGTGTGATAGTTCACACAATTATCTGTCCTGAAAGTCTGATGGTATGGTTCCAGATGCTTAGAAGATACATACATAAATTCTGCTTTATATACTGTGTATGTATGTATGTATATATGCATGTATGATGTCCATGATCTCCTCCAAAACCCCTGCATCGATTTCAGTTAAATTTGGCACGCAAACTAACTTCACGAGTATTAGCACTGTTGGGGTTTATAGCCTCCTAGCTCCAATAGAAGCAGAAATACGAGCAAAAACGTGTTTTTAAAGCCCCTGTCATAGGTACTATCCTGCATGACAGGCATGTTTTGTGGCAACATTGTCAGCCTGCCTTGTCGACCTCCCTTGCAGAGCAGCTTATACGCCAGGGGCAAGAAATAGTTTCCCATTCTGTGACATGTAGTCAGCTCTGTATGACAGACATGTTTAGTATCAGCCTTGTTACCTGCTTTGCATGGCAGCCTTTGTCAGGGGCAAAAAACGGCTTTTCGTCTCTGATGAGTAGTCTCCCTGATCAACAGACACGTTATTTGATTGGTATCAGCGCGCTTTATCATCTTGTTTTGTCGGGCTACACGTGCAGATGGGCACTGCTAGAAGGCGATTGAAGTGATTCGATTTGGGGATGGACAGAGAAAGTGTGCAAGGGGGATGCATAAGGAGAGACAGTGCAGGAGGAGATGAATTCGGGGAGATGGGTAGGAGGGTTGGATACAGATGGAGCAGAAGATGATACATGGGAAACAGAGCAGGATGATACTGTTGAAGAGAGTGGGTCGAGATGGGCAAAGATAAAGGTGGTGCCCACAGCTCGTGGTCGTGCGGTAGCGTTCTCGCTTCTCACGCCCGGGTTCCCGGGTTCGATTCCCGGCGGGGTCAGGGATTTTCTCTGCCTCGTGATGGCTGGGTGTTGTGTGATGTCCTTAGGTTAGTTAGGTTTAAGTAGTTCTAAGTTCTAGGGGACTGATGACCATAGATGTTTAGTCCCATAGTGCTCAGAGCCATTTGATTTGATAAAGGTGGTCGAGAGACAGTGGGGGAGGGGGGGGGGGACGAGACAGATACATAAAGATGGGTGTTGAGAAAAGGGACGTCTGCAGTATATGTGTTGAACCTATATGCAGGCGAAGTCATTGGTAAAAGGGTAGTTATTCTATAACGATATGGAACCTGTTGCCAACAATTGAACGTTCTGTGAAGGGGTCACTGTAAATTCCAAAAATATCTATTGTTTCCCACCTTATAAAAACTTCAATGGTTTCTTATGACGAGCACACATCAAATACTCCGTTTCCCGAATAGCGTAAAGGGGACAATAGGTATAATGTAGTAGCAAATTCATACGAAACTCATTTTAGAAATTGTATCAGCCATATCTCTCGCGCGCGCTTGTTTCATGGGAATTTGGCGTCAAAGGGGTTCATTAGTATGTGCAGTGAACAGGAAGCGCTGAAATTGTCATCCTCCGCCACCAACGAACGTTTTATAACAATTAGGGCGCACAATTACGCGATACAAAATACGTGATATCGGTACTGGGTGTTCATTTCAATGGAAACAGCAACGCCCCGAGGTGAGAACGTACATATTGTTAATACGGAAATAAAGCGCGTCAGATACGCAGTGAATTCGCGAATAGTCTGCAGAGGGGCAATATTGAGTGCGGGAAACCGCGATTTTTGAGTTGTTGTATTCCGAGAAATTTCAACGGAGGAGAATACCGGCTATGGAGAAGCACAGTCATATGAACCGCAGAGAACTAAAGTGCTCTACCCCAGAAAATTAGTTTTTAAGCTATACCACTCACTTCACTCACAATGCTCGGAAATCTGTTGTGGAGAAAGGGTATAAGGATAATTTCCACCGGAGCCAGCCGGCCGCGGTGCCCGAGCTCTCCTAGGAGCTTCTGTCCGGAACCGCACGACTGCTACGGTCGCAGGTTCGAATCCTGCCTCGGGCATGGATGTGTGTGATGTCCTTAGTTTAGTTAGGTTGAAGTAGTTCCAAGTTCTAGGGGACTGATGACCTCAGATGTTAAGTCCCATAGTGCTCAGAGCCATTTGAACCATTTTGAACCACCGGAGCCACTTCAGGGTTCCAAATGCATTCTTCCCCTCACGCCAGAGTGAGCAGCGTTGGCGGGAATGGTGGTATAAGTCGTCGCCAAGGCCACGTGATCTTGTTGTTCTGTGTTGTTTTGCATGTTTATTATTTACATTCTGAAATCAAAAAGGCATTGTAACAGTGCTGGTAAGTATTAGCATTGTTTCCTCTCTTTAGATTTGTAATATCTAGGTGTTATTAAAACAGAAACTGTCTGTATAAGCAAAGTTTGTTCTCCATGTCGAAGTCTTGGTTAAAGCCTACACGAATCAAGCAGTGAGCTATCACATTAAACACATAAACCATAAAACTCATCCTTCTCAACAATGCTCTGCTGTCACCGAGGCAAAAAGGAATAAGGTGATGACATTTCTCCGGTGCATCCTTTAGGTGCTCCACGCTTTCTTCAACCAACTGACAACTGGAATCTGGACCTGTACATGTTGCCCCTTTGGCAGAGGAAGATCATGTGGACGGTGAAATCGAGTAAACAGACGTGCTCCACTATAAAGCCTATTGAAATTTCATCATGACAAGAATTACATTTTTAGAAATTTCGGTATACAGAAACAGTTAATTTATAATCCGTAGATGAACGCACTGCTGAGTTATTAAACAGATTCAGTAGGTAGATCCAGCAATTAACAACAGTGATGCAATTATATTAACTCAGTTTGTGAGAGAAAAGTGTCTAATGTGAGCAATAAGCGCAGACTCACATTTGCTGTATCACTTCATGTTCTATAGATAAATTGCAGCTGTTGTTGTTGTGGTCTTCAGTCCTGAGACTGGTTTGATGCAGCTCTCCATGCTACTCTATCCTGTGCAAGCTTTTTCATCTCCCAGTACCTACTGCAACCTACATCCTTCTGAATCTGCTTAGTGTATTCATCTCTTGGTCTCCCTCTACGATTTTTACCCTCCACGCTGCCCTCCAATACTAAATTGGTGATCCCTTGATGCCTCAGAACATGTCCTACCAACCGATCCCTTCTTCTGGTCAAGTTGTGCCACAAACTTCTCTTCTCCCCAATCCTATTCAATACTTCCTCATTAGTTACGTGATCTACCCATCTAATCTTCAGCATTCTTCTGTAGCACCACATTTCGAAAGCTTCTATTCTCTTCTTGTCCAAACTGGTTATCGTCCATGTTTCACTTCCATACATGGCTACACTCCATACGAATACTTTCAGAAATGACTTCCTGACACTTAAATCAATACTGGATGTTAACAAATTTCTCTTCTTCAGAAACGCTTTCCTTGCCATTGCCAGGATACATTTTATATCCTCTCTACTTCGACCATCATCAGTTATTTTGCTCCCCA